>NC_091995.1:40123785-40322599 GCF_044704955.1 Pristiophorus japonicus | reverse complement strand
CCGCCCCTTTCCCTTCTCCTCCCCCTTTCCCATCTCCTCCCCCCCTTTCCCATCTCCTCCCCCCTTTCCCTTCTCCTCCCCCCTTTCCCTTCCCCTTCTCCCCCCCTTCTCCTTTCCCCATCCCTCTCCTCCTTCCCCCTTCTCCTCCTTTCCCCCTTCTCCTCCTTTCCCCCCTTTCCCCTTCTCCTCCCCCCCTTTCCCCTTCTCCTCCCCCCTTTCCCCTTCTCCTCCCCCCTTTCCCCTTCTCCCCCCTTTCCCCTTCTCCCCCCCTTTCCCCTTCTCCCCCCCTTTCCCCTTCTCCTCCTCCCCCCCTTTCCCCTTCTCCTCCTCCCCCCTTTCCCCTTCTCCTCCTCCCCCCTTTCCCCTTCACCTCCTCCCCCCTTTCCCCTTCTCCTCCTCCCCCCTTTCCCATTCTCCTCCCCCCCTTTCCCATTCTCCTCCCCCCCTTTCCCCTTCTCCCCCCCTTTCCCCTTCTCCCCCCCTTTCCCCTTCTCCCCCCCTTTCCCCTTCTCCTCCCTCCTTTCCCCTTCTCCTCCCTCCTTTCCCCTTCTCCTCCCTCCTTTCCCCTTCTCCTCCCCCCTTTCCCCTCTCCTCCCCAGTTTCCTTTCTCCTCCCCCCCTTTCCCCTTCTTCTCCCCCCTTCCCCTTCTCCCCCCCCCTTTCCCTTCTTCTCCCCCCCTTCTCCTCCCCCCTCCCCTTCTCCTCCCCTCCCCCTCCCTTCCCCTTCCCCCCCCTCTCTCCCTCTACCCCCCCTCCTCCCCCTCCCCTCGCTGTCAGAAACACAGACACTGACAGACATAGAGTGTGAGACACACACAGACAGACAGAGAGATAGAGACACTGACAGAGACACACTGTGGTGGGGGGGGGGGGGGGGGCCATCCCAGCACTTGTTGGAGGGCTCCCAGTGCTGCAGTCGGTAAATAGAAAATGTTTTATTTATTGATTTAAAAAAATATATATTTCTTATTAATTTTTTTTGATTGATTTATTGGTTGATTTATTGATGTTTTTATCATTTATTATTGATGATGGCTCTTTATTTGTAAAACTGAAGTGTTTAATGTTTGTAAACTTCCCTTTAAACCCCCCCTTCCCCATTCCCCACGCCTGATTTGTAACCTACGCCTGATTTTCTAAAGTGTAGACAAGGTTTTTTCGAGCGTACAAAAATCTTCACTTACTCCATTCTAAGTTAGTTTGGAGTAAGTTTTCACTGCCGAAACTTTGAAAACAGGCGTAAGTGGCCGGACATGCCCCCTTTTGAAAAAAGAATTCTGTTCCAAAGTGAAACTGTTCTAACTGACTCGAACTGGAGCAAACTAAATGCCGAGAATTTGAATTTCTAAGATACTCCGTTCTACACCAGTTGCTCCAAAAAATCAGGAGCAACTAAGGCCGAAACTTGGGCCCAAGAGGTTATTGCCCAAAATTAGGACTCATGGGATTGGAAATAATATATTAGCATGGATTGAGGATTGGTAAATGGACGGAAAACAAAGAGTAGGAATACATGGGTGATTTTTGGGTTGGCAGCGTGTAACTAGTGGGGTATCACAAGGATACGTGCTGGGGCCCAGCTATTTACAATCTATATTAATGAGTTAGATAAGGACACTGAGTGCAATGCATCCAAGTTTGCTGATGATAACGGTTAGGTGGGAAAATAAACTGAGGAGGACGCAAAGGGATATATTAAGTGTGTGGGCGAGAACATGGCAGATGGAATATAATGGAGAAGTGCAAAGTAACCAATTTGGTAGGAAAAATTGAAAATAATATTTTTTAAATAGTGAGAGATTGGGAAATGTTGGTGTTCAGAGGAACCTGGGTGTCCTTGTATACGAATCATAGAAAGTTAACATGCAAATACAACAAGCAATTAGGAAAGCAAATTGTGTGTTCTCCTTTATTACAAAGGTATTGGAGTATAAGAGTAAATAAGTCTTGCTATACTAATCTAGGGCTTAGAGAGACCACACCTGAAGTATTGTGTACAATTTTGGTCACCTTACCTAAGGAAGGATATACTTGCCATTGAGGGAGTGCCACGAAGGTTCACCAGACTGATTCCTGGGATGGGGGGGGAGGAGTGTCCTATGAGGAGACATTGAGTAGACTCGGCCTATATTCCCTCGAGTTTAGAAGAATATGAGGTGATCTCATTGAAACATATAAAATTCTTAAGGGGTTGGACAGAGTAGATGCTGCGAGGATGTTTCCCCTGACTGGATAGTCCAGGATTAGGGATCACAGGCTCAGAATAAGGGGACAGCCATTTAGGACTGAGATGAGAAAGAAATTTCTTCACTCTGAGTGGTGAATCTTTGGAGTTCTCTGCCCCAGAGGGATGTGAAATCTCAGTCGTTAAGTATATTCAAGACAGTGATCGATAAATTTTTGCATACTAAGTAAATCAAGGGATATTGGGATAGTGAGGGAGAAGATCAGCCATGATCTTATTGAATGGCAGTGCAGGTTCGATGGACCGAATGGCCTATACCTGCTCCTCATTCTTATTATGAAGAAAGGTTGAGCAGGTTGGGCCTGTACTCATTGGAGTTCAGAAGAATAAGAGGTGATCTTATTGAAACATAAGATTCTGAGGGGGCTTGACAGGTAGATGGGGAATCTAGAACTAGGTGGCATAGTTTCAGAATAAGGGGTCGCCTATTTAAAACAGAAATGAGGAGGAATTTCTTCTTTCAGAGGGTCATGAATCTTTGGAATTCTCTGCCTCAGAGAACTGTGGCTATTGAATATATTTAAGGTGAAAATAGACAGATTTACGAACGATAAGGGAGTCAAGGGTTATGGGGAAGTGGGCAGGAAAGTGGAGTTGAGGCCAAGATCAGATCAGCCATGATCTTATTGAATGGCAGAGTAGGCTCGAGGGGCCAAGTGCGACTCCTGCTCCTATTTCTTATGTTCTTATTAAAAGTACAAGCTATACAATAGCACATATTGATTAAAATGTTTCTGATTCTCTGTCCTGCAGGAACTGAAAGGATTGAGAGAAAGGTGAGTATCCAATCCAGATCCACACACGGTCTGACACTGTGTTCACAGTTTGTATCCAGCAGAGTGCGACTAAATCAATCACATTCAAACAGGTACCTGGACAAAGGTGAGGACGGTGAAGGTGCAGAGAGAGGTGAGGATGAGGAGATACTGGTGTCGGCGAGTCTAAAATATGCAGCATTTCGAGGCCCGTTACTCTACGCAGTGTGGAAGGAAATGAAACCGATCATCTCTCCAGGTAAGAAACTCCCCAGCTTTGTGTTCACTTTCTTAGTTTCCTGCTCTCTGCCCCCTCTCCTGAAGGTGCAGCCTGTTGCTGGGTACAGGTCATTGGGGCAGCAGCCTCTGGGACCTCACTCAAGGGGCCGTTCTTTATGTGGGACCTTAGATTGGGCAGTGATCAGACTGGGACTCCTGACTGATTGTGTTCCTCTCTGACCCAGGACTCACAGGACAGTGATCAGACTGGGCCCCTGTAATATCTATTCACTGTACATACTGCAGTCTGGGAATCTATCTAATTGTATACTGTTACCTGTCACCAGTCTGCAGTATTGAGGACAGAAACTGTGGACTGGATGCCAAGTCCAGGTATAGGAAGAAAGTCTTGCATTTATATAGCATCTTTCAGGACCACCAGATGACCACAGTGTTTTACAGCCAATGAAGTACTTTTTGAAGTGTAGTCACTGTTGTAATGCAGGAAACGTGGCAGCTAATTTGTGCCCAGCAAGCGCTCTCAAACAACAATGTGAAAATGACCAGATAATCTGTGTTTAGTGATGTTGATTGAGAGATAAATATTGGTCAGGACACCAGGGATAACTCGCCTGCTCTTTGAAATAGTGCCATGGGATCTTTTAAATTCAACTAAGAGGGCAGGCGGGGCTTCGGTTTAATGTCTCGTCCGAAAGATGGCACCTCCGACAGTGCAGCGCTCCCTCAGCACTGTACTGTAGTGGTCAGCCTAGATTTTTGTGCTCGTGTCTCTAGAGTGGGACTTGAACCCACAACTTTCTGACTCTGAGGCGAGAGTGCCGCGCACTGAGCCACTGGCTGACACAGCCATTAGATATTAACCTGCGCCCATCCACTTTTCCCTGTCGAAAACATTTAACATGATGTCAATTTTATTTCCCCAGTCCCAGCCTCACTGACCCTGGACCCAAACACAGCGCACTGTTGGCTCATCCTGTCTGAGGACCGGACCAATGTGAGAATCGGTGACAGAGGATTACAGTTTCCTGATAACCCGGAGAGATTCAGTACTGCTGGTGTTGTCCTGGGGTCACAGGGATTCACATCAGGGAAACACTACTGGGAGGTGGAGGTCGGGGACAAGACTGAATGGACTTTGGGTGTGGCCAGAGAGTCAGCCAATAGGAAGGGAAAGTTAACACTGCGGCCTAAACATGGATACTGGGTTGTGCGTCTGAGAAATGGGAATGAATATCAAGCTGTTGTCAGCCCATCTGTCCCTCTGACCCCGAGTCCGAAGCCCAGGACCATCGGAGTTTACCTGGACTTTGAGGGAGGACAGGTGACCTTTTACAATGCTGATGATATGTCCAATCTCTACACTTTCACTGACACATTCACGGAGAAACTGTTTCCTTATTTCAATCCTGGATTGTGCGATGAGGGAAAAAATACTGCTCCTCTTATACTGCACAATTTCCAACCGTAGGTTCCTAAACTGATGTGTCAAAGTACGGAGAGAATGTGTCCACTGCTGGGCAAATATTGCACATCTCACAGCAGCAAACAGCACCGGGAAAGGGGCTTGGCAATAAATGGTGGTGTTGAAAGTGTTGGGCTGGTGAATTGTAAGTGTATATCTAACTGTACACAATCTGTAATATCTATTCACTTTACAGACTGGAGTTTAGGAATATATCTAACTGTACACTGTCATCTGTCTGTAATATCTGTTCACTGTACCTACTGGAGTCTGGGAATATATCTAACTGTAAACTGTACCCTGTCTGTAATATCTGTTCACTGTACATACTGGAGTCTAGGAATGCTGGCTTGAAACATGCATTAAACTGCCTTGTCCCCATTAAAACAATTACTCTCTCTCACCATGGTCATTCCCGCTGGTACGGTTCTCATCTTCACTCCCTTAAGTCCAACGCACGCACACTAGAATGTCTATAGCGATAATATGGCGATCACCAGATCTGGCTGGACCAGATAAAGCACTATCAGGTCCTTCTCTCCTCTACCAAAATTGCCCACTATTCCAGGATGATCCTGGAATGCAAAGATTACCTGTCTTATTTTCTCTACTACAAACCATAAATCCCTCTCCCCTCCACGTTTGCCTCCAACAAGAAATGCGATTTGGCGCTAAGATAGAATAGGTTTTTCCCCACATGTTCGTTCTCTCACTACCTGCTACAAGCCCAGTCTGGCAGTTCTTTCCTTCAGCAGTAGACCAGATCAGTGATACGGTAGCATAGTGGTTATGTTTCTGGTGTATGTTACTAGTAATCAGGAGGCCTGGACTAAACATAGGAACAGGAGTAGGCCATTCAGCCCCTCGAGCCTGTTTTGCCATTCGATGAGATCGTGGCTGATATGCCACCTAACTCCATATACTTGTCTTTGGCTCATATCCCTTAATACCTTTGGTTAACAAAAAGCATTCAATCTCTGATTTAAAATGAACAATCTAGCATCAATTGTCATTTGCAGAAGAGAGTTCCAAACTTCTACCACCCTTTTCATGTAGAATTGTTTCCTAATTTCACTCCTGAAAAAACTAGCTCTAATTTTTAGACTATGTCCCCTAGTCCTAGTATCCCCAAATAGTGGAAATAGTTTCTGTTTCTCTACCCTATCTGTTCCCCTTAATACCCTGAAAACTTCGATCAGATCACCCCCTAACATTCTAAATTCTGGGGAATACAACACTAATTTGTGTAATCTCTCCTCGTAACTTAATCCTTGAAGTCGGGGTATCATTCTGGTAAACCTATGCTGCACTTAATCCAAGACCAATATTTCCTTTCTAAGGTGGGGTGCCCAGAACTGCTCACAGAACTCCAGGTGTGGTCTAACCAGGGTTTTGTATAGCTGCAGCATAACTTCTGCATCCTTGTACTTTAGTCCTCTAGATATAAAGGCCAGCATTCCATTAGCCTTTTTGTTTATTTTTTGTATCTGTTCATGACATTTTAATGATCTATGTTCCTGGACCCCTATGTTTTTTTTGGATATCCACTATTTTGAGCTTTTTCCATTTAGAAAGTACCCTGATCTATCCTTTTTAGGTCCAAAGTGTATAACCTCATATTTGCTTACATTGAAATCCATTTGCCTCAATTTTGCAGTCACTTAATCTATCAATATTCTTTTGTAATTTAATGCTTTCATAATATGTTGTCTACAATGCCGCAGTTATCTGTGTCATTGGCAAATTTGGATGTATGACTTTCTACGCCATCATCTAAGTTGTTAATAAATATTGTAAATAGTTGAGGCCCCAACACAGATCCCTGTGGGACACCACTAGTCACATCCTGCCAATTTGAACACTTACCCTTTATCCCTATTCTCTGTCTCCTGCCACTCAGCCAATTTCCTAACCAGGTCAATAATTTGCCGCCAACTCTGTGGGCTTCTACCTTAGATAACAGTCTCCTTTGTGGGACTTTAGCAAATGCCTTCTGGAAGTCCATATAAATAACATCCATAGACATTCCCCTGCCCACTACTTTGGTCATCTTTTCAAAAAATTCAAACAAGCTTGTGAGGCATGACTTACCTTTCACAAATCGATGCTGGCTCTCTCTGATCAACGGAAAATTTTTGAGATGTTCAGTCACCTATCCTTAATTATAGACTCCCAACAATTTCCCGACTACAGGTGTTAGAGTAACTGATAATTCACTGGTTTCTCTCGCCATTCTTAAAAAGCGAAGCAACATGTGCATTTTCCAATCTAAAGCGATGGTTTCTGAATCGAGAGAACTTTGCAAGATTATAGATAGGGCATCTGCAATGTGCTCACCTACTTCCTTTAAAACCTTGTGGAGGAAACCAGCTGGACTTGGGGATTTGTCACACTTTAGTGCCATTATTTTCTTCATTACTGTTATTTTACTTGCGTTAATTTTATTGAGTCCCTGTCTCCGATTCAGTATTAGTTGCTTTGGGATTTCCAGCGTGCTATCCTTATCTACTGTAAATACTGGCCGAAAGTAATTATTCAACATATCTACCATTTTCCCATTGTCATTGATAATATCACCACTTTCTATTTTAAGGGCCCAACATTGCATCTGACCATCCTCTTTTTCCTAATGCAACTGTAAAATTTCTTTGTACTAATTTTGATATCTCTTGCAAGATTCTTTTCATACTCCCTTCTTGTAGCTCTAACTAACTGTACTGTGATCCCTTGCTTTCTCATTCGTCAGATTCTGTGCTATTTTTTGCATTTTTATATGCCCTTTCGTTTTATGCTGGTGCACAGACGTGAGTTTAATTCCCACCATGGCAGCTGGGGGAATTTAAATTCAGTTAATTAAATAAATCTGGAATTAACAATAAAAGCTGGTATCAGTGATGCTGACCATAAAACCATGACAGTATTGATAGGAATGACCATTGCACAGTCCTTGTCATAAAAACCTAATTAGTTCACTAATATCCATGAAGGAAGTCTGCCATCCTTACCGGATCTGGCCGATATGTGATTGCAAACCCAAAGCAATGTGGTTGACTCTTAACTGCCCTCTGAAATTGCCTAGTAAGCCACTCAGTTGCACCAAACCACTAGAAAGAATATTCACTGAGGGAGCACCTTCACCACACGGACTGCAGCGGTTCATGAAGGCGGCTCATCACCACCTTCTCAAGGGGCAATTAGGGATGGGCAAGAAATGCCGGCCTTGCCAGGGACACCCACATCCCAGGAACAAATAATTTTTTTTAAAAAGATCGGTCAGTAGTGGTGCTACTGAGTCATTCTTAGTGATGGACATTGAAGTCCCCCTGAAGTCTCTGTTGTATCATTCTATGAACAACTTATTATGCTCACTTTGAATTTGGTTTAAATAACTTAATGGTGCCAAGGGAACAGTTTGTTCTGCTGATACCAATTTTAAGTTATAATTGTGAAAATGAACGTGTACTTCAAGTTGTTGAACAGAATTTATTTTTTCAGATTAAATTACGTTTACGAATATGTTTTTAGAAGCAGATATGCACTCTTCTGTCCAGGAATGGGACACTCGAGTGATGGGAATACCGTCCTTTGGTAATGAGCAGTTTGCACTCCCAACACCTCCATCCTGTTTATCGATGGGGAGCAGTTTTCCCATTTCCTACTCCAGTCAGATGGTGAGTTTCATCTTCATATGTTTCAAATCGAAAACTACCGACCTGTTATTGGCCGATTGCTCTTTGATATGCAATAATTGAAGAAATGAAAGTGAAAGTATAGATTCCGGAATAAGAGGCAGTGGAGACGAAATGGCTGCCACCAAACAGGTCTTCACCCTGACCGAGGATTTAACCTGCTCCATCTGCCTGTCTCTGTTTGTGGAGCCGGTGCGACTGGACTGTGATCACAACTTCTGTAAATCCTGTATCGAACGGTGTTGGGAAAACAAGGAGCAGGCCGTGTCCTGCCCGGAATGTCGTGCAGTCTTCCCCCAGAAATGTTATAAAAATACCAGGGTGTTGGCCAATCTCTCCGAGAAAACTCGGCAGCTGGAGCTGACCCCGAACCCGGAGAAGGGCCAGTCTCACTGTGAGGAACACGATGAGAAGCTGAAACTGTTCTGTGACGATGATCGGACTCTGATCTGTGTCATTTGTAGAGATTCTCCGGCACATTCAGAGCACAGGTTCCTGCCGGTCGGGGATGCAGTGAGAAAGTACAAGGTAAAAAGGCAGAAGTGTCTTCGACCCCACGGACTGTTTGTGATGTTATTGTTCTTTAGAAGTGGAGTCATTTCTAGTTCTATTTACTCTACTTTTACTCAGAAGAGCAGGGGAGTGGGACTAATTGGATTGCTCTACCAAAGGGCTGGCACAAGCATAATGGGCCGAATGGCCTCCTCCTGTGCTGCATCGTTTGATTCTACGTCTCACTTCCCAGTAGTGGCCAGATTAAAAATATGGGAGCTGATAGTGTGGAAAATTGCTGCGATTGCTGTACTTTGGCGCTCATCACATAAATGATTTGGACTCTGAAATCATAAGTACAATTTAAAAATGTGCGAATGGCTCTAAATTGGAGGATTTAATTAACACTGAGGAAGATTGAGACAAAATGCAAGAAGACATTAATAAACTTGCAGAATGGAGTGTATTTGGCAAATTAATTTTAATATAAATTTCAATATGACCTCATAAAAGGAGGCCATGTCCTACAAATCTAATTGTATTTTTTAAGAAGTTACGAAGTTAATGGATGAGGAAGCCCGGTAGACATTGTCTACTTAGACTTACAAAAAAGATTTTGATAAGGTGCTCACAAGAGACTTCTCTACAAGAGTCTCTTGTATTAATGGTAATATATTGAGTTGGATTGAGAACTGGCTGGCAGGACTTCTCCAGGTGGAGGTGTTGGGAGATTGGGCTCATTACTGGCAAATTATGTTCAATTTGGATAAGTGCAGTGTTATAGATGTGGGCAAGGCGAGTGTTCAACGCTCATACACCCTTCAGAGAAAAGCATTAAACAATGTGGAGGAGGAAAGAGATCTGGGCGCTCTCGTGCATAGATCTCTAAAGGTACATGAGCAATGCCATGAAGCGATAGCTAGAGCAAATAAACTGTTGGGGTGCATTCACAGGATAATTGAGTATAAGACCAAGCATACTATATTGTCCCCGTACAAGACTGGCCAGGCCTCACCTGGAATACTGTGTCCAGTTTTGGTCTCACACGGTAGGCGATATCGAGGCTTTGGAAAGGGTGCAGAGGAGGGCCACGAGACTTAATTCCCAGTCTAAAGTCCCTTACTTATCAAGACAGACTAAAAGAATTGGGATTCTACACTGTAGAGAAGTGTAGATTTAGGGGGATCTGATTGAAGTTTATAAGATCATGAAGGGAATAAGACTACAACACCAACAATAATAATTTGTATTTATATAGAGCCTCAACTATTTATAATCTATATTACTGACTTGGATGAAGGAACTGAGTGTAAGGTAGCCAAGTTTGCTGATGATACAAAGATGGGTGGGAAAGCAAATTGTGAGGAGGACACAAAGATTCTGCAGAGGGATATAGACAGGTTAAGTGAGTGGGCAAACATCTGGCAGATGGAGTATAATGTGGGAAAATGTGAGGTTATCCACTTTGGCAGAAAAAATAGAAAAGCAAATTATAATTTAAATAGAAACAAATTGTAAAGTGCTGCAATACAGAGAGACCTGGGGGTCCTTGTGCATCAAACAAAAAGTTAGTATGCAGGTACAGCAAATAATCAGGAAGGCAAATGGAATGTTGGCCTTTATTGCAAGGGGGATGGAATATAAAAGCAGAGAATTCCTGCTACAACTGTACAGGGTATTAAGCCACACCTGGAGTACTGCGTACAGTTTTGGTCTCCGTATTTAAGGAAGGATATACTTGCATTAGAGGCTGTTCAGAGAAGGTTCACTAGGTTGATTCCGGAGATGAGGGGGGGTTGACTTAGAAAGAAAGGTTGAGTAGGCTGGGCCTATACACATTGGAGTTCAGAAGAATGAGAGGTGATTTTATCGAAACATATAAGATAATGAGGGGGCTCGACAAGGTGGATGCAGAAAGGATATTTCCACTCATAGGGGAAACTAAAACTAAGAGACATGGTCTTAGAATAAGGGGCCGCCCATTTAAAACTGAGATGAGGAATTTCTTCTCTGAGGGTTGTAAATCTATGGATCTCTGCCCCAGAGAGCTGTGGAGGCTGGGTCATTGAATATATTTAAGGTAGAGATAGACAGATTTTTGAGCGATAAGGGAGCAAAAGGTTATGGGGAGCGGGCAGGGAAGTGGAAGAGTCCATGATCAGATCAGCCATGATCTTATTGAATGGCAGAGCAGGCTCGAGGGGCCCAATGGCCTACTCCTGCTCCTATTTCTTATGTTCTTATGTAAAACGACCCAAGGTGCTTCACAGGGGTGTTATAAGACAAAAATTTGACACTGAGCTACTTAAGAAGATATTATGGCAGATGAGGTCAAAGCGGTAGGTTTAAGGTGCATCCTAAAGGAGGAAAGAGAGGTAGAGACATGGAGAGGTTTAGGAAGAGAATTCCAGAGCTTAGGGTTTAGGTTATGTTCCAGATGACAATTTGATCTGATTAAATAGGTCAGGGAGGACAGGGGCTATACATTTAAGTTGTGCAAGGCCAGATCTAGGTTAGATGTCAGGTGATGGCTCCTTTCTCAGAGAATAGGGGACCTCTGGAGCAGGCTGGTAGCTTGTTCGGTGGACATAGATCCATTGAATTCCTTTAAGCGAGAGCTGGGCCTTTTCTGATTGGGGTGGGGGACATTACCTCTTACAAAATGTAGGTATTTCAGGGAATTCATGGCAAAGTGATCTGGACTAGGTTCAATCACTAGATAGGACAGAGAGGAATTTTCCCAAGTTTTTTCCCCAAATCATCTCGATTTTTATCTTGTTTTTCACCTCTCTGAGGATTAACCTGATAGAGGCCTTTAAGATTATGTAAGGGTTTGATAGGGTAGATGTTTCCACTTGTGGGGAGTCCATCAATATAAGATAATCACTAATCAATCCAATAGGGAATTCAGGAGAAACCTCTTTAGCGAGAGAGTGGAGAGAATGTGTAACTTACTACCACAGGAAATGGTTAACGCAAATAGCACAGGTGCATTTAAGGGGAAGCTAGATAAACACATGAGCGAGAAAGGAATCAAAGGTTATGCTGAGATGAAGAAGGGTGGGAGGAGGCTCATGTGGACGATCAACACCAGATGGGCCGAATTATTACATTGGATTACACAGGTTATCAGACACAGGAACAGGCCGTTCGGCCCAACCAGTCCATGCCGACACTTATGCTCCAGTCGAGCCTCCTCTCAACTTTTATAGAAACATAGAAATTGGGTGCAGGAGCAGGCCATTCAACCCTGCACCACCATTCAATAAGATCATGGCTGATCATTCAACCTCAGTACCCCTTTCCTGCTTTCTCTCCATACCCCTTGACCTCTTTGGCCGTAAGGGCCATATCTAACTCCCTTTTGAATATATCTAACGAACTGGCTTCAACAACTTTCTGTGGTAGAGAATTCCACAGGTTAACCACTCTCTGAGTGAAGAAGTTTCTCCTCATCTTGGTCCTAAATGGCTTACCCCTTATTCTTAGACTGTCACCCCTGTTTCTGGAACTCTCCAGCAACGGGAACATTCTCCCTGCTTCTAACCTGTCTAATCCCGTCATAATTTTATATGTTTCTATGAGATCCCCTCTCATTCTTCTAAACTCCAGTAGATACAAGCCCAGTTGATCCAGTCTCTCCTCATATGTCAGTCCTGCCATCCCGGGAATCAGTCTGGTGAACCTTTGCTGTACTCCCTCAATAGCAAGAATGTCCTTCCTCAGATTAGGAGACCAAAACTGAACACAATATTCAAGGTGAGGCCTCACCAAGGCCCTGTACAACTGCAGTAAGACCTCCCTGCTCCTATATTCAAATCATCTAGATATGAAGGCCAACATGTCATTTGCCTTCTTCATCGCCTGCTGTACCTGCATGCCAACCTTCAATGACTGATGTAACATGACACCCAGGCCTTCTTGCACCTCCCCTTTTCCTAATCTGTCACCATTCAGATAATATTCTGTCTTCCTGTTTTTGCCACCAAAGTGGATAACCTCATATTTATCCACATACTGCATCTGCCATGCATTTGCCCACTCACCTAACCTGTCCAAGTCACCCTGCAGCCTCTTGGCATCCTCCTCACTACTCGCACTGCCACCCAGCTTAGTGTCATCTCCAAACTTGGAGATATTACATTTAATTCCGTCATCTAAATCTATCAGCAAAACCCTCTTCTCCCTCATATGCTTGTCTAGTATCCCTGTAAAGGCATCTATACTATTCCCCACTCCATGTGGTAGCGAATTCCACATTCTCACCACACTCTGGGTAAAGAAGTTTCTTCTGAATTCCCTATTGGATTCGGTCTGTTTCTGTGCTGTACATTCTATGTAATTACAGATTATTTCAGAGAGTATACAAGGTGTAATTCAACACTAAGAAAGTGAAATTAATGTCGGATTTTCACTTTACCCATTGAAATGAACAGGCGGCTAGACAGCAGTTTAATGATATATTTGTCACTATGTTTGTGCCCCTTTAAGTGTGCGAATCTCCTCTCTTTATATCCACATGCAGATCTTTGTATCTGAGTATTTGTATGTGTCTGTCCCTTTCTGTGGGACGCTTGCGTCTGCGCACACTTGGAGGCCGAACTCCAAGCCATCATCAACACCTTCACCGAGGCATACGAGAGCATGAGCCTTACATTAAACATCCATAAGACAAAGGTCCTCCACCAACCTGACCCCGCTACACAGCACTGGCTCCTGGTTATCAAAATCCATGACAAGGCCTTGGACAATGTGGACCATTTTCCATGCCTCAGGAGCCTTCTGTCAACAAGATCAGACATCAATGACGAGGTCCAACACCGCCTTCAGTGTGCCAATGCAGCCTTTGGTCATCTGAGGAAGAGAGTGTTTGAAGACCAGGACCTCAAACCTGGCACCAAGCTCATGGTCTACAAAGCAGTGGTGATACCCACCCTCCTGCTTGGCTCCTGTATACATCGGGCACCTCAAAACACTGGAGAAGTACTACCAACGTTGCCTACGCAAGATCCTGAAAATCCGTTGGCAGGATAGGCGCACGAACGTCAGTGTTCTCACTCAGGCCAGCATCGAAGCATTGACCATGCTCGATCAGTTCTGTTGGACGGGCCACATCATCTGCATGCCTAACACGAGACTCCCAAAACAAGCGCTCTGCTCAGAGCTCCGACACGGCAAGTGAGCTCCAGGTGGGCACAGGAAACGCTTCACAGACAGCCTCACAGCCTCCTTGAGAAAATGCAACATCCCCATCGACACATGGGGATCTCTGGCCCAAGACCGCCTAAAGTGGAGGAAAAGCATCCGAGAAGGTGCTGAGCACCTCGAGTCTCTTCGCCGAGAGCAAACTGAAGCCAAGCGTCGACAGTGGAAGGAGCGCGTGGCAACTCAGGAACCCCAATCTCCCGTTCCTCCAACCAGCGTCTGCCCCACCTGTGACAGAGACTGTAGGTCCCGCATTGGACTCTTCAGTCACCTGAGAACTAATTTTTAGTGTGAAAGCAAGTCATCCCGATGATGATGCTGATGATGTATCCACCTGTCTGTGTTATCTCGATCCACGCTATCTGCCTGTCTCATCTCTCTCTCTCATAGTAATGAAAACTAGTTGCTCAGGGCGAATGATGTGGCGGGGATCAGAGAAAGTCAGTGGGCAAAGACTGTTCAAGTGTCATGAATAAATAGAAGAGTGATCTGAGGTATAGGCTGAGTGCAGTATTAATTGGAGAGTGAGGAGCAACATTACAGAAGAGATTTATTTTTAAATATGAATCATCTCAAGTGTTACAAGATTGCATAGTTTTACATTAGGTGCTTTAATACGCAAAATTAAAACAGATAAAACTGAAATTATAAATGCATTGAATAAAGTGTAATGTGAAAGATAAAGCATTAGTGCGATGTCAAGTCCTTGCAGAGAACCAATAATATGGCGCACGGATAATTCCAGGACTAATATTAATACAACTCAGTCGTAAAATAAAACAGTCTCTCGGAGGGATGCATTTATGATCCTTTACAAGGCGAAAGAAGAAATCGTGATTTGTTTTGCAACATAACTAGCAAGGAGTGTAAGAATGGTGTGAGGATGTTGTTGGGGTCCCGAGGGCCGACAGTGCAGTGTGGAGGCTCCTCGAGGGGCTGCTGTCTCCGATCAGTCGGCCGCCCGTTCTGCACTATCACCACGATGAATTTCTATCCCCACGCATGTGAGTGAAAGAGATTTATTTATTCCTAAAAAGTGACATTTGCACTTAAATGAGGATGAACTATGTGCCGAGATAAAATAATAGCCTCTGTTCATACTCATTTGTGTGAAGCGTTTAACTTTGTCATTTTTATTCTTCCGAGTTCCAGCACCACTGATTTTCGACCCAAACACGGCGTCTCCTCGGCTTGTCCTGTCTGATGACCAGACCAGCATAAAACTCAGTGCCAGGAAATATAGGTTTTGTGATATTCTAGAGAGTTTCGATATGAGTCCCAGTGTGCTGGGATCAGAGGGATTCACATCAGGGAAACACTACTGGGAGACGGAGGTGGGGGACAAGGTTGAGTGGATTGTGGGTGTGGCCACATAGTCAGCCAATAGGAAGGGAGAGATCAGTCGTCTCCCTGAAAATGGATATTGGACTCTGTCATTGACAAATGGAGACGAGTATGAGGCCGACGAGATTCTTGCATTGAGCATGAAACCCAAGACCATCAGAGTTTACCTGGACTACGAGGGAGGACAGGTATTATTTTACAATGCTGATGATATGTCTTATCTCTCTACTTACATTGACACATTCACTGCGAAACGTTTTCCTTATTTCTCTCCTTATGTGAACGATGGTCATACAAATGCTGAGCCTCTTAAATTGCACCATTTAGCAATCTAAAACCTTAAACTCTTGAAGTGAGACCCAGGAAAGAGCAATAATCTTGATCTCACCGCTGTGTACATTATATTGCATGCACATTCAAACAAACTAGAGCAAAATTGACACAGATTGAAAACCCATTTAAGTAAAGGGAATGATATTTCTATCTTTGTTGATCGGTGTAAGGAAAGGGTTAATTAGACTGTCTTGAGGTCTGCTAGCACCATACTCCTATGTACTTCTCATTATATTGTAGTAATAGCAACCTTTAGCTTTTGCCTGTTAAGCGAGGAAGTATAAATCAATGTAAGTGCCGTTTGACTGAGTTGCTGGATTGAGACTGATCTTTAAAGGAATGGTCAGTTTAGACAATAAACTTAATTAAAAGACAGTCCAGTGCAAACATTTCAGAGAGCTTCAAGCATTTGATAACAAGTTAGTTCTGCAGAAGGAAATATCTTTGAACACGTCATCCTTTTTTAGAAGCAGGAGATTAATATGGAATGACACAGATTTATAATTAGAACTTTAACTTGGTAAAATAGCAATAAGAGTGAAATTATCGATAAGAAAGCAAAGTAGGGGAGTTGTATTGGTCTACAGAAAAAGATAACTCATTAAAATGTTATTGATCAGGGATAATGGAAGAGGCTCATTAAAAATCACTTCATACAGAGTTGTATTGGGTAATGCGCAAACATGTAAATTGTTACGTAGAAGGAATAAGGAGAAAAGGTAGAAAAAGGTACTTGGGTTGCGAACATCTGCAGCCTGTGCACTGAAACTGCATCGCCTTTGAGTCCCCGACTAAACTCATAAGGTTCTGTTGTACCGACTGTAAGTGTGTGTTTAATTACTGTAGACTTAATAATTCTGTGACATCTGACATTAAATGTTGCGAACCCTATTTGTTGTGAATTGTAAAACATGCACTCCCATGTTCCGCCACCAGGGGATGCATCCCCTGAAGTCCCAAAGGATCCCAGCATTCCTTGGTAGCACTGTATATAAGCCGGCCTCTAAGGCCTGTTCCTCACTCTGGAGTGTCTTAATAAAGACTGAGGTCACTGTTACTTTAACCTCCCTGTGTGCAATCTCATCTGTGTTAGGAACATAATACTATTGATTTGAGGATAACTTGTAAGTAGGAATACACACATTTACCCACCTACTAACATCGGGATAATTGAAGGTTAAAGATTGTGTTTTTAAATACACAGTGTAGCTCACAATATATAAATGCGGAATTGTAATCTGTATTTTATACAATCTGTCTGACAATAGGACCATCTCTATCAATAACGTGGGGATCATAGAAACATAGAAAATAGGTGCAGGAGTAGGCCATTCAGCCCTTCTAGCCTGCACCGCCATTCAATGAGTTCATGGCTGAACATTCAACTTCAGTACCCCATTCCTGCTTTCTCGCCATACCCCTTGATCCCCTTAGTAGTAAGGACCTCATCTAACTCCTTTTTGAATATATTTAGTGAATTGACCTCAACAACTTTCTGTGGTAGAGAATTCCACAGGTTCACCACTCTCTGGGTGAAGAAGTTCCTCCGCATCTCGGTCCTAAATGGCTTACCCCTTATCCTTAGACTGTGACCTCTGGTTCTGGACTTCCCCAACATTGGGAACATTCTTCCTGCATCTAACCTGTCTAACCCCGTCAGAATTTTAAATGTTTCTATGAGGTCCCCTCTCATTCTTCTGAACTCCAGTGAATACAAGCCCAGTTGGTCCAGTCTTTCTTGATAGGTCAGTCCCGCCATCCCAGGAATCAGTCTGGTGAACCTTCGCTGCACTCCCTCAATAGCAAGAATGTCCTTCCTCAGGTTAGGAGACCAAAACTGTACACAATACTCCAGGTGTGGCCTCACCAATGCCCTGTACAACTGTAGCAACACCTCCCTGCCCCTGTACTCAAATCCCCTTGCTATGAAGGCCAACATGCCATTTGCTTTCTTAACTGCCTGCTGCACCTGCATGCCAACCTTCAATGACTGATGTACCATGACACCCAGGTCTCTTTGCACCTCCCCTTTTCCTAATCTGTCACCATTCAGATAATAGTCTGTCTCTCTGTTTTTACCACCAAAGTGGATAACCTCACATTTATCCACATTATACTTCATCTGCCATGCATTTGCCCACTCACCTAACCTATCCAAGTCGCTCTGCAGCCTCACAGCATCCTCCTCGCAGCTCACACTGCCACCCAACTTAGTGTCATCCGCAAATTTGGAGATACTACATTTAATCCCCTCATCTAAATCATTAATGTACAGTGTAAACAGCTGGGGCCCCAGCACAGAACCTTGCGGTACCCCACTAGTCACTGCCTGCCATTCTGAAAAGTACCCATTTACTCCTACTCTTTGCTTCCTGTCTGACAACCAGTTCTCAATCCATGTCAGTACACTACCCCCAATCCCATGTGCTCTAACTTTGCACATCAATCTCTTGTGTGGGACCTTGTCGAACGCCTTCTGAAAGTCCAAATATACCACATCAACTGGTTCTCCCTTATCCACTCTACTGGAAACATCCTCAAAAAATTCCAGAAGATTTGTCAAGCATGATTTCCCTTTCACAAATCCATGCTGACTTGGACCTATCATGTCACCTCTTTCCAAATGCACTGCTATGACATCCTTAATAATTGATTCCATCATTTTACCCACTACCGATGTCAGGCTGACCGGTCTATAATTCCCTGTTTTCTCTCTCCCTCCTTTTTTAAAAAGTGGGGTTACATTGGCTACCCTCCACTCCATAGGAACTGATCCAGAGTCAATGGAATGTTGGAAAATGACTGTCAACGCATCCACTATTTCCAAGGCCACCTCCTTAAGTACTCTGGGATGCAGTCCATCAGGCCCTGGGGATTTATCGGCTTTCAATCCCATCAATTTCCCCAACACAATTTCCCGGCTAATAAGGATTTCCCTCAGTTCCTCCTCCTTACTAGACCCCCCGACCCCTTTTATAACCGGAAGGTTGTTCGTGTCTTCCTTCGTGAATACCGAACCAAAGTACTTGTTCAATTGGTCCGCCATTTCTTTGTTCCCCGTTATGACTTCCCCTGATTCTGACTGCAGAGGACCTACGTTTGTCTTTACTAACCTTTTTCTCTTTACATATCTATAGAAACGTTTGCAATCCGTCTTAATGTTCCCTGCAAGCTTCTTCTCATACTCCATTTTCCCTGCCCTAATCAAACCCTTTGTCCTCCTCTGCTGAGTTCTAAATTTCTCCCAGTCCCCAGGTTCGCTGCTATTTCTGGCCAATTTGTATGCCACTTCCTTGGCTTTAATACTATCCCTGATTTCCCTTGATAGCCACGGTTGAGCCACCTTCCCTTTTTTATTTTTATGCCAGACAGGAATGTACAATTGTTGTAGTTCATCCATGCGGTCTCTAAATGTCTGCCATTGCCCATCCACAGTCAACCCCTTAAGTATCATTCGCCAATCCATCCCAGCCAATTCATGCCTCATACCTTCAAAGTTAGCCTTCTTTAAGTTCTGGACCATGGACTCTGAATTAACTGTTTCATTCTCCATCCCAATGCAGAATTCCACCATATTATGGTCACTCTTCCCCAAGGGGCCTCGCACAACGAGATTGCTAATTAATCCTCTCTCATTACATAACACCCAGTCTAAGATGGCCTCCCCCCTAGTTGGTTCCTCGACATATTGGTCTAAAAAACCATCCCTTATGCACTCCAGAAAATCCTCCTCCACCGTATTGCTTCCAGTTTGGTTAGCCCAATCTATGTGCATATTAAAGTCACCCATTATAACTGCTGCACCTTTATTGCACACACCCCTAATTTCCTGTTTGATGCCCTCCCCAACATCACTACTACTGTTTGGAGGTCTGTACACAACTCCCACTAACGTTTTTTGCCCTTTGGTGTTCTGCAGCTCTACCCATATAGATTCCACATCATCCAAGCTAATGTCCTTCCAAACTATTGCCTTAATCTCCTCCTTAACCAGCAATGCTACCCCACCTCCTTTTCCTTTTATTCTATCCTTCCTGAATGTTGAATACCCCTGGATGTTGAGTTCCCAGCCCTGATCATCCTGGAGCCACGTCTCCGTAATCCCAATCACATCATATTTGTTAACATCTATTTGCACAATTAATTCATCCACCTAATTGCGGATACTCCTTGCATTAAGACACAAAGCCTTTAGGCTTGTTTTTTTAACACCCTCTGTCCTTTTAGAATTTTGCTGTACAATGGCCCTTTTTGTTCTTTGCCTTGGGTTTCTCTGCCCTCCACTTTTCCTCATCTCCTTTCTGTCTTTTGTTTTTGCCTCCTTTTTGTTTCCCTCTATCTCCCTGCATTGGTTCCCATCCCCCTGCCATATTAGTTTAACTCCTCCCCAACAGCACTAGCAAACACTCCCCCGAGCACATTGGTTCCGATTCTGCCCAGGTGCAGACCGTCCGGATTGTACTGGTCCCACCTTCCCCAGAACCGGTTCCAATGCCCCAGGAATTTGAATCCCTCCCTGCTGCACCATTGCTCAAGCCACGTATTCATCTGAGCTATCCTGCGATTCCTACTCTGACTAGCACGTGGCACTGGTAGCAATCCCGAGATTACTACTTTTGAGGTTCTACTTTTTAATTTAGCTCCTAGCTCCTTAAATTCATTTCGTAGGAACTCATCCCTTTTTTTACCTATGTCATTGGTACCAACGTGCACCACGACAACTGGCTGTTCTCCCTCCCTTTTTATCATGTGTTTAGTCTATCATCACAAATGGGGGAAATGTTGCTGGAAAAGCTACAACAGAGACATCTCCAGAATGCAAGTGCAGGGGTCAGTCTGAGTTCCCTCAACAGAAGGGTGCAGGAGATTAGTGGTTATAGTACCATGCTAGCAACCTAGAGGCCTGGTTGGGGAAAGGCATTGGGAGGGCAGGGGGGGTCACAGCCATGGAACTCACCACGTATTGGAGGATGAGAAGAGGCCAGGTCGCCGGTGGGGAAGGAGAGCCCCGGTCGTCGCTAAAGGAGGAGGGGAGGCCAGTCGCCGACGTGGGAGAGGGGGACCCAGTCGTCGTTGAGGAGGAGGGCGTCTGTCGCCACGGGAGGTCTAGTCGTTGTCGAGGAGGCCCAGACTCTTGTGGAGGAGAGGCCCATCCGCCGCTGCTGGAGGTGTTCTGATCATCGCTGGAGGGGGTTGGGTGGAGGCCCGATAGCCAGGTCCAGGTCGAGGGCACCGCCTCCGGAGGTCGCCGGGGAATTTCGGAGGTCGTCGATGGGTGAGGTGGTGGGAAGCCTGCGGAAGGCCCGGATGGCCCGAACTCGTGGGTCTCGCCGGGGGATGCCGGAGGTCGCCGGTGTTTATCGATGGGCGATGTGGTAGGAAGCCTGAGGTAGGCCCGAATGGCCTGAACTCGTGGGACTTGTAGGGTTGAGATTAGGGTAAAGGGTAACGGTTTGGGTTTACGTGCTTAGACCCCCTATTAGAGTCTATTTGGTTCGGGGAGTTTTAGACAGCGGAACGGGGGAAGATTGTGGAGGGGAGGGGGAAAGTTGCTGAGATCCTCATGACCGGTGTGGCTCAGTAGCACATCTGGAAGTGCACTTAGCGAGAACTATCAAGCGATTCATTCTAGTTTTTGAAGAACTAAAATTAAATTAGTGAACTAACTGCGCACACACACACAAAATACTCGGAGCTCCTTCGTGGCAAACGAGCCAAAAGTGGGCAGTGAAAACGCTACAAGGACACCCTCAAAGCCTCACTGATAAAGTGCAACATCCCTACTGACACCTAGGAGTCCCTGGCCCAAGACCGCCCTAAGTGGAGGAAGTGCATCCAAGTGGGCGCAGAGCACCTCGAGTCTCAACGCCGAGAGCAGAAATCAAGCGCAGACAGTGGAACGAGAGTGCGGCAAACCAGTCGCACCCACCCCTTCCCTCAACGACTATCTGTCCCATCTGTGACAGTCTGTGGCTCTCATATTGGACTTCAGTCACCAAAGAACTCACTTCAGGAGTGGAAGCAAGTCTTCCTCAATTCCAAGAGACTGCCTATGATGATGATGATGATGAGCAACCCAGAGTCTGTGGGTTTGAATCCCACCAGGGCAAATGCTGAAACAGAATTTAATAATATCTGTCAATGTGTGGCCAATGCCAGAAATTCACTAATAAAAGGTTAAAGTACAAAAACCCAACTGCTTCATAAATGTCCTCGAGGAAAGTGAACCTGCCACTGCTGGAGGGTCTGTGCCACATTGAACTCCAGTCACAGGCTATACACTTGACTCTTTTATGTTCGAAGAGCAACTAGGGATGTTGACAGAAACTCCCAAATACTTCCAAATCCCCAAGGACCTTGACTTGATAAGTCTTGACAAGCGCTCACAGACAAACACACTTGTTTCAAGTATCCGGGTGTGCACACAGTCAGACATAAATACGGGTCACACACAAACCCACACACAGAGAAATGCCCACAACATTAAAAAACACAATATTGCCGAAAGTGCGCATTTTCCCACATCAATACACAAAATGCCCATGCATCACATTTCAACTGTGCACAGTTTAAAGTGCACGCGTTTTTCCCTCCGCTGCAACTGACCCAAGTGTACAAAGCCCCTCTGGCGTGTACTCACAAAACCACAATAATAGTAGATTGTTATTAAGAGCAAATTGGGCTTTGCACTAACATCATATGCAGGCAAGGAGATTCCTGACAATAATAAATCTACACGGGCTGCAGGAGATTCCCACTGGTTGCTAATTCCATAGACTGAGCATTTATATTTTTGCTGGAAGTAGCAATCAGACAAATTATTCCTGCAGCGGCAATCCAAGAAACTCTCTCCCACCTCTCACCGCAGTGATAGGAATCGTAGCTGTTTGGAATCGTCGGTAATGACCATCTGATACAGGCACAACTGATCTGCCTTAAGAAATTCACTTGAAACTTAGAAAACACACACTTGTGTGTATCTAGGTTGGCAGTGATCTCCAAATCAGGTCCTGTGATAACCTGGATATTCTAGACCCCAATCTTCGCCTCTGCTCAGAAGAATGAATCCAGTGTGTGAACTTGTGGTCTCATGTACTTGGAATGCTGCACACAACAAGAGATAATGTATTGTGGGAGAATGCGGACGTGATGGAAACATTCACTCTATAGAAAAATACCATAGGAGATATACACAGAAACAGGCCATTCGGCCCAACCTGTCCATGCCAGCGTTTATGCTCCAATTGAGCCTCCTCCTGTCTTTTCTCATCTAAATCAATCAGCATAACCCTCTATTCCATTCTCCCCCATATGCGTGTCTAGCCTTCCCTTTAATGCATCTGTATTATTCACTTCAACCACTCCCTGTGGTAGAGAGTTCCACATTCTCACCATTTTTTGGATAAAGTTTCTTCTGAATTCCCGATTGAATTTCTTGGTGACTATCTTATATTGATGGCCTCTAGTTATGCTCTTCCCCACAAGTGGAAATATTTTCTCTGTATCCACTCTATCAAAAGCTTTCATAATTTTAAAAGACCTCCATTAGGTCACCCTCAGCCTTATTTTTTCAAGAAAAAAGAGACCCGGCCTGTTCATCCGTTCCTGATATGTATACCCTCGCATTTTTGATATCACCCTTGTAAATCTTCTCTGCACCCTCTCCAGTGCCTCTATATCCTTTTTGCAATATGGCGATCAGAACTGTACACAGTACTCTAAGTGCGGTCGAACCAACGCTCGATACAGGTTTAGCATAACTTCCCTACTTTTGAATTCTATACCGCCACACATAAACCCTAATGCTTGGTTTGCTTTTCTTACGACCTTGCTAACCTGTGTCGCAACTTTTAGTGATTGATGTATCTGTACTCCGAGATCCCTTTGTTCCTCTATCTCCAAGGGAAAAGTGACCTGCCTATTCTTCCTGCCAAAATGTAATACCTCACATTTATATGCATTGAAAGATGCAGAAGGTGTGGATGATGACAGATATCTCATCATCATAGGCAGTCCCTCGGAATCGAGGAAGACTTGCTTCCACTCTAAAAGTGAGTTCTCGGGTGGCTGTACAGTCCAATATGGGAATTACAGTCTCTGTCACAGGTGGGGCAGACAGTGGTTGAAGAAAAGGGTGGGTGGGGATCCTGGTTTGCTGCACGCTCCTTCCACTGTCTATGCTTGCATTCTGCATGCTCTCGGCGACGAGACTCGAGGCGCTTAGCGCCCTCCCGAATGCTCTTCCTTCACTTAGGGGTGTCTTGGGCCAGGGATTCACAGGTGCTGGTGGGGATATTGCACTTTATCAAGGAGGCTTTGAGGGTGTCCTTGAAATGTTTCTTCTACCCACCTGGGGCTTGCTTGCTGTGTAGGAGTTCTGAGTAGAGCGTTTCCTTAGGGAGTCTCGTGTTGGGCATACGGACGATGTGGCCCACCCACCGAAGCTGGTCGAGCGTGGTCAGTGCTTCGATGCTGGGGATGTTGGCCTGAGCGAGCACACTGACGTTGGTGTGTCTATCCTCCCAGTGGATTCGCGGGATCTCCAGCTCTTTGAGATTTCTGCTGTATATGGCCCACGTCTCTGAGCCATATAGGAGGGTGGGTATCAGTACTGCCCTGTAGACCATAAGCTTGATGCCAGGTTTGAGGTCTGTCTTCAAACACTCTCTTCGTCAGGTGACCGAAGGCTGCGCTGGCACACTGGAGACGGAGTTGGACATCGTCATCGATGTCTGCCCTTGCTGATAGTAGGCTCCCGAGGTATGGTCCACATTGTCCAAGACCGCGCCATGGATTTCAATGACTGGGGGGCAATGCTGTGTGGCGGGGTCAGGTTGATGGAGGACCATTGTATTATGGATGTTTAGCATAAGGCCTATGCTTTCGTACGCCTCGGTGAAGGTGTTGACAATGGCTTGGAGTTCGGCCTGTGTGTGTGCACAGACGCAAGCGTCGTCCATGTACTGTAGTTCAATGACAGAGGATGGGACGACTTTGGGTCTAGGTGACGAAGGTTGAACAGGTTCCCATTGGTTCTATAGTTTAGTTCCACTCCAACGGGGAGTTTGTTGAGAGTGAGATGGAGCATTGCAGCAAGGAAGAATGAGAAAAGCGTTGGAGTGGAACTAAACGCAGCCTTGCTTGACCCCGGTCCGGACGTGGATTGGATCTATGGTGGATCTGTTGGTGAGGATCACGGCTTGCATGTCATGGTGGAGCAGGCAGAGGATGGTGACAAACTTTTGGGGCAGCCAAAACGGAGGAGGACGCTCCATAGTCCCTCGCGGTTTTCAGTGTCAAAGGCCTTTGTGAGGTCAAAGAAGGCCATGTACAAGGCTTGATGCTGTTCCCTGTATTTCTTTTGTAATTGATGCACAGTGAAGATCACGTCCATTGTACCCCTTAGTGGATGGAATCCACATTGTGGCTCTGGGAGGGGCTCTTCAGCCATGGGGAGAAGACGATTGAGGAGGATTTTTACAATGAGTTTCCCAGTGGCCAACAGCAGGGAGATTCCTCTGTAGTTACCGCACACACTTGTCCACTTTTTTGAAGATGGTCATGATTACGGCATCTCTGAGATCTCCAGGCATGCACTCCTCCTTCCAGATGAGAGAGATGAGGTCATGCATATGTGCCAATAGTGCCTCTCCACCATACTTTAGTGCCTCAGCGGGGATTCCATTTGCTCCTGATGCCTTGTTGTTCTTGAGCTGATGGATGGCCTTTTCTACCTCATGCAAGGTTGAGATTTTGCTGAGATAGTGGTGGGTAGCATGCTTACGGGATGGAGTTGAGGACACTTGCGTTGAAGGTAGAGTCTCGGTTAAGGAGATCTTCGAAGTGCTCCTTCCAGTGGGTCCTGACTGCCTCAGTGTCCTTAATGAGTGCCTCTCCATTCTTGGCCAGCAGTGGGGTGGGGCCTTGGGTGCTTGGGCCATAGGTGGACTTGACTGCGCTGAAGAAAACTCACACGTCATGGTTGTCGGCCAAGTTCTAGATCCCCTGTGATTTCTCCACCCACCAACTATTCTTTAGATCGCGGGTTTTTTGTTGGACCTCGGCCTTCAGCCGTCAAAAGAACTGCTTTGCTGCTCCCAAATTGGGTTGCTGCTTTAGATTTAGAAATGTCTTGTACTTGGGCTTATTAGCTTCTGGAACTCCTGGTCATTCTCGTAAAACCAGTCTTAGTGTTTCCTAGCTCAAGGGATGTATGGGTGACTGCGCAGAATATTTCAATGCAGGCTGCGGAGGAGGCCAGAGACGATTGTATAAATCTGTATTGAAGCCTGATATTTCTGCGTGGTCACAGAAACAAAGGCAGGCACATTCGGCTCAGTTAATGGCCCCGAGAGAAATAAGAATGGGGAAGAACAACAACAACTTGCATTTAAATAGCACCTTTAACATTGTAAAACGTCTGAGGGGATTCACAGGAGTGATTATAAAACATCATTTGACACCGAGACACATAAGCCGATATTAGGACAGGTGACCAAAAGATTGGTTAAAGTTAGATTTTAAGTATTATCATCAAGGAGGAGAGAGAGGTGGAGAGCTGGATAGATTTAGAGAGGGAATTCCAAAGCTCTGCAGCTGAAGGCACGACTGCCAATGGTGGAGCGATTCAAATCGGGATGTGCAAGATGCCAGAATTGGAGGAGGGCAGAGATCTCGGAGGGTTATAAGGCTAGCGAAGGTTACATAGATATGGAGAGGGTGAGGCTATCGATGGATTTGAACACGAGGATGCAAATTTTAAAATCGAGACATTGCTGATTGAGGTCCAGTGTAGGTCAGTGAGCACAGAGGTGATGGGTCGATTGAAGTCCATCGAGTGAAGCCTTAAAGCTAATGGGAGATACAATGGGCCTTTGGTAGATCTGTTACAGGAATTTCACATCAAGGCCAGCATGGAGGTTGTTTGGAATCACTGAAAAGACAGGCCTGCGATAATGGTTAAAGGGATTGGAAGATGTGACATACCGGGTGTGATCTGGTATAAGCAGTGAATCACCATCACAATGACGCCCTTAGTGAGTCAATACAGCCCCTCGCCCAACACTGCATATTACGGACGCCCAGTTTGCCGTCATGGTTGAATGAGATGTGATTAGAATTGGCCTCAGCCTCTCTGGACAAGAGAAAGGAAAGCAGCCAGGCTTTCCTCACCTGATTGCCAAGCCAATGCCTCTCGCTGCAAAGTGCCTGTGTGTGTAAGTCAGGTGAGGACAAAGGCTCCGTGTAATCATGGCCCCTGCAATGGAATAGCCTCAGAATGCCCACTATCTAAAGCCCACGGTTAGGACAAAGGCGCCTTGTATAATGCCCCCCGTGGTGGAATAGCCTCAGAATGCCCACTATCTAAAACCTACAGTTAGGACAAAGGCACCTTATATAATGCCCCCCGTGGTGGAATAGCCTCAGAATGCCTACTATCGAAAGCCCACGATTAGGATAAAAGTGCTCTGTAATAATGTCCCACCCCCTGCGGTAGAATAGCCTCAGAATGCCTACCATCTAAAGCCCATGGTTAGGACAAAGGTCCCCTGCAATAATGCCCCCCGCGGTGGAATAGCTTCAGAATGCCCACTATCTAAAGCCCACGGTTAGGATAAATGCGCCTTGTATAATGCTCCCCATGGTGGAATAGCCTCAGAATGCCCACTATCTAAAGCCCAAGGTTCGGACAAAGGTGCCCTGTAATAATGCCCCCTGCAGTGGAATAGCCTCAGAATACCCACTATCTAAAGCCCACACTTAGGGAAAAGGTCCCCTGCAATAATGCCCCCTGCACTGGAATAGCCTCAGAATGCCCACTATCTAAAGCCCATGGTTAGGACAAAGGCACCCTGTAATAATGCCCCCCGCGGTGGAATAGCCCCAGAATGCCCCCCACTATCTAAAGCCTACAGTTAGGACAAAGGTTCCCTGCAATAATGCTCCCTGCAGTGGAATAGCCTCAGAATGCCCACTAACTAAAGCCCACGGTTAGGGAAATGGTCCCCTGCAATCATGCCCGCCGCGGTGGAATAGCCCCAGAATGTCCACTGTTTAAAGCCCACGGTTAAAGAGTGGTCACAAGGATGAAACCCCTGAGCACTATGAGAATAAGAGCAAACCTGCTCCAACATGGCACAATGCATTTCATAATAGACTGGGGGAGAATTGAGAGAAAATAGAAAAGAACAGTACATGGAATATGTTCCAGAGCCGGTAGTTTGAGCGTTTCTTTTAATAACTCAAAACCACAAGTCTGTCGTACACTCACCTGCTCTGCAGTTGGTGTTGGTGAGGGCGTAACATAAGTGAATTACGTTCCAGACTGGCAAAGCCACACTCTCATGTGTTTTCACACAAAATCTATAAGGCTGTGAGTGAAGAAACAGCTAGAATCTATGGTCAGGCCTGATCAGACATTGGAACAGGCAGTTGCCACTCTGCTTGGCTTTCAACAAAATCATCAACAACTTGTGTTTATATAGCGCCTTCAATGTAGTAAAACATCCCTAGGCGCTTCACAGGAACGTTATCAACCAAACTTCAACACCAAGCCACGAAAGGAGATATTAGGATAGGTGATTAAAGCTTGGTTCATGGACTAAATGCCAATGCCTTATAAGCACAATTTTGGTGAACGGCACGTGTGATGCATTACAGATAAGCATGGAAATAACTTATTTGTTTAGTTTAACATTCAGAATAAAAGGACGCCAACTAATGTTACTATAATTTCAACATATACTTATTGGAATGAATGGATATAGTTTGGACCAAAGGGAGTAGAACATTGCAAAGTAATGCAGGATGGAGGTTGGAGCTGAGGATCTTTGTTGAGGTGGTAGAGGGAGCTTTACTCTGCATCCAGCGGCAAATACCTGACTCACCGGTGCTTGTTACTAACACTGGGTATCAGAGGAAGAGTGATTCTGAGAGGGTTTGACAAGGTAGATGTTGAGGGGTTGTTTCCCCCTGGCTGGAGTGTCTAGGACCAGGGGGCACAGTCTCAGGAGAAGGGCTCGGCCATTTAAGACTGCGATGAGGAGGAATTTCTTCACTCAGAGGGTAGTGAATCTTTGGAATTCTCTCCCCCAGATGGCTGTGGATGCCGAGTGGTTGAGTATATTCAAGGTTGAGATCGATAGATTTGTTTGACTCGAAGGCAAGCAAGGGATATGGGGATAGGGCTGGAAAGTGCAGTTGAGGTCTATGATCAGTCATGATCTTGTTGAATAATGGAGCAGGCTCGAAGGGCCGCATGGCCTACTGCTGCTAGTAATTCTTATGTTCCTAAGAAGCTTTGCAAATCCGACAGATTTTGGGAGAAGGCTGCCGGATGTGGGTAACAGTTGTTCGTTGTGGGTTTATAGAAAGTTCATAAGTGCGATAAATATCGCGCTGACATGAAACGAAACAGTGTATGTTGAGAGTTAAACTGACTGTACAAAAGCACTTCCGCCGCAGGACCCACAGTGACCCCACCGCGAACTGTCGCTGGGACCCTGTTTGCTCTTTGCTCTCCCACATTGAGGAACAAAGAAAAGTTCCAGGTGTGCGCCAGGACAGCAGTAATATCAGTAACCCGCGTTTAAACAGTGCCGAGAATGTTCTGCAATATTAAAATACGTTGCATTATTTTAAATCCTAGAGAAACCGTTCCTCAGCATTCTGTATAAACCTAATTATATCCCAGGGGGTGATTTCCTCTGTGCATGAGGATATCCCAAGCCCGCTCAAATTGCGGCTTTACCATTTCATTGGAGCGCATTTTTCTCTCAGTTGTTCAATGATCTATTTGAATGAAGATCATTGTGAGGTATTACATTTTGGTAGGAGGAATAAGGAGGCCACACACTCCTTGGAAATACCAGTTTAAATGGGTTAGAGGTGTAAAGGGATCTGGGGTACACGCACACACATCATTAAATGCAGCAATACTGATTAATAAGGCCATAAAATGCAAACAAAGCACTGGGGTTCATTTCTAGACGAATACAATTAGAAAGCAGAGAAGTTATGTTAAACTTGTATAGAGCCTTGCTTAAACTACATAGAAACATAGAAAATAAGTGCAGGACTAGGCCATTCGGTCCTTCGAGCTTGCACCACCATTCAATATGGTACAAAGAAATGGCGGACCAATTGAACAAGTATTTTGGTTCGGTATTCACTAAGGAGGACACAAACAACATTTCGGATATAAGAAGGGTCAGAGGGTCTAGTAAGGAGAGGAACTGAGGGAAATTCTTATTAGTCGGGAAATTGTGTTGGGGAAATTGATGGGATTGAAGGCCGATAAATCTCCAGGGCCTGATGGACTGCATCCCAGAGTACTTAAGGAGGTGGCCTTGGAAATAGCGGATGCATTGACAGTCATTTTCCAACATTCCATTGACTGTGGATCAGTTCCTATCGAGTGGAGGGTAGCCAATGTAACCCCACTTTTTAAAAAAGGAGGGAGAGAGAAAACAGGGAATTATAGACCGGTCAGCCTGACATCGGTAGTGGGTAAGATGATGGAATCAATTATTAAGGATGTCATAGCTGCGCATTTGGAAAAAGGTGACATGATAGGTCCAAGTCAGCATGGATTTGTGAAAGGGAAATCATGCTTGACAAATCTTCTGAAATTTTTTGAGGATGTTTCCAGTAGAGTGGACAAGGGAGAACCATTTGATGTGGTATATCTGGACTTTCAGAAGGCTTTCGACAAGGTTCCACACAAGAGATTAATGTGCAAAGTTAAAGCACATGGGATTGGGGGTAGTGTGCTGACATGGACTGAGAAATGGTTGTCAGACAGGAAGCAAAGAGTAGGAGTAAACGGGTACTTTTCAGAATGGCAGGCGGTGACTAGTGGGGTACCGCAAGGTTCTGTGCTGGGGCCCCAGCTGTTTACACTGTATATTAGTGATTTAGACGAGGGGATTAAATGTAGTATCTCCAAATTTGCAGATGACACTAAGTTAGGTGGCAGTGTGAGCTGCGAGGAGGATGCTATGAGGCTGCAGAGCAACTTGGATAGGTTAGGTGAGTGGGCAAATGCATGGCAGATGAAGTATAATGTGGATAAATGTGAGGTTGTCCACTTTGGTGGTAAAAACAGAGAGACAGACTATTATCTGAATGGTGACAGATTAGGAAAAGGGGAGGTGCAACGAGACCTGGGTGTCATGGTACATCAGTCATTGAAGGTTGGCATGCAGGTACAGCAGGCGGTTAAGAAAGCAAATGGCATGTTGGCCTTCATAGCGAGGGGATTTGAGTACAGGGGCAGGGAGGTGTTGCTACAGTTGTACAGGCCCTTGGTGAGGCCACACCTGGAGTATTGTGTACAGTTTTGGTCTCCTAACCTGAGGAATTTGTTATTGAGGGAGTGCAGCGAAGGTTCACCAGACTGATTCCCGGGAATCATAGAAACATAGAAATTTGTTGCAGGAGTAGGACATTCGGCCCTTCGAGCCTGCACCGCCATTCAATAAGATCATGGCTGATCATGCAACTTCAGTACCCCATTCCTTCTTTCTCTCCATACCCCTTGATCCCTTTAGCCATAAGGGCCACATTTAACTCCTTTTTGAATATATCTAAAGAATTGGCCTCAACAACATTCTGTGGTAGAGAATTCCACAGGTTGACAATTCTCTGAGTGAAGAAGTTTTTCCTCATCTCGGTCCTAAATGGCTTACCCCTTATCCTTAGACTGTGACCCCTGGTTCGGGACTTTCCTAACATCGGGAACATTTTTCCTGCATCTAACATGTCCAATCCCATCAGAATTTTATGTTTCTATGAGATCCCCTCTCATTCGTCTAAATTCCAGTGAATATAAGCCTAGTCGATCCAATCTTTCTTCATATGTCAGTCCTGTCATCCTGGGAATCAGTCTGGTGAACCTTCGCTGCACTCCCTCAATAGCAAGAATTCCTCAAATTAGGAGATCAAAACTGTACACAGTATTCAATGTGTGGCCTCACCAAGGCCCTGTACAACTGCAGTAAGACTTCCCTGCTCCTATACTCAATTCCTCTTGCTATGAAGGCCAACATGCCATTTGCCTTCTTCACCGCCTGCTGTACCTGCATGCCAACTTTCAATGACTGATGTACATGACACCCAGGTCTCGTTGCACCTCCCCTTTTCCTTACCTGCCGCCATTCAGATAATATTCTGTCTTCGTGTTTTTGCCACCAAAGTGGATAACCTCACATTTATCCACATTATACTGCATCTGCCATGCATTTGCCCACTCACCTAACCTGGCCAAGTCACCCTGTAGCCTCTTAGCATCCTCCTCACAGCTCACACTGCCACCCAGCAGTGTCATCTGCAAACTTGGAGATATCTTTCATCTAAATCATTAATGTATATTGTAAATAGCTGGGGTCCCAGCACTGAACCTTGCGATACTCCACTAGTCACTGCCTGCCATTCTGAAAAGGACCCGTTTATCCCTACTCTTTGCTTCCTGACTGCCAACCAGTTCTTTATCCATCTCAATAAATTACCCCCAATACCACGTGCTTTAATTTTGCACAGGAATCTCTTGTGTGGGACCATGTCAAAAGCCTTTTGAAAGTCCAAATACACCACATCCACTGGTTCTCCCTTGTCCACTCTACTGTTACATCCTCAAAGAATTCGAGAAGATTTGTCAAGCATGATTTCCCTTTCATAAATCCATGCTGACTTGGAGTACTGTGCACAGTTCTGGTCTGCATATTATAAAAAAGGATATTGATGCATTGGAGAAATTTTATTTTTACAAAGATGTCATCAGACTGAGAGCTTTTAACTATCAGGGAAAACTGAGTAGACTGCCACACTTTTCTCGAGAAAAGAGCAGTGTGAGGGGTGATCTGATTGAGGTGTTTAAGATTATGAAGGGGTTCAATATTGTAGACCCAGAGAAGGTGTTTCCACTAGTGAGGATTCCAAAACTAGGTGCCACAAATATAAAATAATTGCCAATGAATCTAATAAGGAATTCAGGAGAAAGGTTTTACTCAGTGTGGAACTCGCTGCCCCGTGGAGTGGTTGGGGCCAATAGCAGAGACGTATTAAAGGGGAAGCTAGATAAGTCTATGCGTGAGAAAGGAATAGAAGGATATGTTGATAGAGAGAGATGAAGCAAATAGAGTGGGAGCAGGCTGGTGAGGATCATAAACGCTGGTAGGGCCCAGTTGGGCCGAATGGCCTGTTTCTGTGCTGTAATTTCTATGTAGTGCACCAGGTGAAGAAATCTGTTCCATATTGTAGTCAGTGACGGACCAAAAGCGTTCTTCATATAATTCAAAAAACCTAACTCTTCTCAGCGAATGTTTCATTTTTCCTGAATGTATTTTCTTATTACTAACCTGAATGTTTTCAAATAAACAAGAACTTTATATCCCCAGGTCTGTTTCTCACTATCACCGAATTGAAATGCCCGGTTTAGAGAAGGTTTCTATTGTTCGGGGTGGGGATGAACTATTTGTTCTCTCCTTCTATACCGGAGGTAGTGACTGACGACGGAGTGCACAGGAACCAGCAGACATCGCATAGCACAACTTTCAGTGTGGGTTTCATGGGGGAGCTCAGACAGTGAGTCTGGATTTGCTGTTAAGGTTCCTCTCCAGCACTGGCCATTGATGATGTGACTCTTCATACTTGTATTGAACAAGGAATTCCGTCTGGACTTCCTGGTCGCGCACAATGCCCAGACCGGCAGGTCTCAAGCTTAAAACCCATGGGGGAAGGTGGGGAGGTTAGATATACCTGTGGATCTTTGGATTTTCGCATGAGTGAAGTACCCATTTAAATCCCCCTTCGTTTATTAGTACAATTCTTGGTAGTCTGTCGTATCCAACAAAGACGTTGATGTGCTAATCATCAAAGGCACGTGTCTTCAAGTGGATGTATAGGCCAATTCTGGATGCACATCGTCTCTTGCACGTCGGACAAGGGAAGTTCGATGTGCCTGATGCTGACAGTACTGCCACTTGATGTCGTCTATCTCTAGTGTCCCGCAGGCGTTGACATCGGCTTTCTTCGAAGGTCTGGCAGGCAGTCCTCGTATTATTAGCTGCTGTATTCGCAAGGTCCTTTGGTCGGATACCAGAGTACTGGAGGTTAGCCTTGATGCAATCTTTGTAACGCTTGCGGGGGCGCCCCTGGTGTCTTTGACCTTCACAGAGCTCGCCATGAAGAAGCTGATGAGGGATCCTTGACTCATCCATCCCTAGGTTAACAACAAACTTTAATAACAACAAATTCCTCTTAAAATCGGAGCTCAGACATTGATATCAGCCGGGGGTCCTTTAAACCGAATACAATATTGCATCTGTTGAACACCGTTATCGGGTCACAGAAACTTTTAAAAACACTGCCTATATTTTACGTAAGTAACTGCCCCCCCACCCCCCCGAGTTCTGGCTTCTTGCACGCCCCCCGACCCCCCGGAAGACAAAGAATGAAATTACCGAAAGCAACCGGAGGAAAATTAATTCATTATTTAGAATAACATTGTCATTTTTGACTTGTACTTAACGTCAGTATGTGTACACAATGGATATATCGAGGAGTGGGGCCAGGATGGTGAATGTACATCAGTCACTGTGTGTACACAATGGCTGTACCGAGGTCTGGGCCTGGGATGGTCCCTGTACATCAGCCACTGTGTGCACACAATGGGTGTGCTGAGGGCTGAGCCCGGGATGGTCCCTGTACATCACTCATTGTGTGTTCACAGTGGGTGTAAGAAGAGCTGTGCCCGGGATGGTCCACGTACATCACTCACTGTGTGTACACAATGGGTATACTGAGAGCTGGGCCCAGGATGGTCCCTGTACATCAGTCACTGTGTGTACACAATGGATGTACCAAGGGCTGGGCCCGGGATGGTCCCTGTACATCAGTCACTGTGTGTACAGAATGAGTGTACTGAGAGCTGGGCCCGGGATAGTCCCTGTAGATCAGTCACTGTGTGTCATGTATTCAACCAGCATTGTAACCCATGTATAATCTGATCTAAGTTGTACACTGTGAGATGAATGACCACTAGGTGGTGAACTTGTGGGAGACACTCCTAACCTGGACCTTCGGGTCGAAAAGGGGAAGCTCTGCCCACCTTCATCACTTGAGTGCTAAGGAATAAAGGACAGGTCACAGATTGACCTTCTCTCAAGCATGGGCCTCATGTGCATTTATACTGTATAGTAAGGACATATCAATGGCGACAAGAAACTGGGATTTAAACCACGCGAGCATGGCCACTAGCAGAACAGACGAGAGGTACTCTGTTAAAAAATGGTTGGGACAGAGATTCAACATTGTTAAAGCAGCACACAGTTCTCCAGGCAGACAAGGGCAATCGGGCATGCCCCAACATGTAGTCGAACCCAGAGGGGGAGTTTGACAGAGACAATGGCAAGCTGAACAGCGATTCACACCATTGCAAGGGACAATGCGGCCAGTAATGGGGTCATCATCACCTATTAATGGCGCACACAAGGACAATAACAGGGGTAGTCAGGGACGATCGACTGGCAAGGGATCTTTTGTTTCCAACAGCAACTCATGTTGGAGGCGTGGAGGCACACATTCAGCCGGAGTTTGCAGGGATGAGCAAAATACCTGCAGAAATGAATGCTGGGGGAAATCACTGGAAGCTGAAGTTCAGCGAGTTCATGTGGAGCACGTATACAGTTAATACACCAGGACGCCACCGATGATGATGAAAGTGCTCCTCAATGGCATCCCAGTTTCAATGGAGCTAGACACGGGGGCCAGCCAGTCCCTGATGGGTATCAAACAGTTCAAAAAGTTGTGGGCGCCCAAGGCCAGGAGGCCAAAATTATCGCTGATTGACGCCCAGCTACGGACAGCGCCATGGTAGTCGTGACCCACAAAGATTCAGAGAACAGCTTGCCACTCTGGGTTGTCCCGGGGGACGGTCCCACACTACTGGGGAGGAGTTGGCTTGTTGTCATGAACTGGAAATGGGGCGATGTCAATGCAATTTCCTCTGTGGAGCGAGTATCATGCTCACAGGTCCTGGACAAATTTGACTCATTATTTCAACCCGGCATTGGCACTTTCATGTGGGCCAAGGTAGTGATTCACATAAACCTGGACGCCAGGCCAGTACACCACAAGGTCAGGGCGGTGCTGTATGTGATGCGGGAAAAGATAGAAGGCGAATTGGACTGCCTGCTGAGGGAAGGCATCATTTCGCCAGTCGAATTCAATGACTGGACGAGCCCGACTGTGCCGGTGCTCAAGGCATACAGAGGTGGGCACTCACATTAGCCGCCTATGATTTTACAATTCGGCACAGACCGGGCACCGAAAACTGCGCCAATGCACTCAGCAGGCTTCCACTAGCCACCACTGAGAGGGCTACCGAGCATGCTGCTGAGATGGTCATGGCTGTTGAAGCTTTCGAAAACGAAGGCTCACCCGTAACAGCCCGTCAGATTAAAGTCTGGACTAATAGAGACCCGCTATTGTCTCTAGTCAAGAAATGTGTTCTGAATGGGGACTGGTCAGCCATGCACAGGGCATGCTCTGAGGAATTTAAACCATTTCACAGGCGCAGGGATGAACTCTCGATTCAGGCCGATTGCCTACTGTGGGGTAACCACGTAGTCATGCCCCAGATGGGCAGAGAGGTGTTCATCAGAGAACTCCACAATGAGCACCTGGGCATTGTCATGATGAAGGCAATTGCCAGGTCACACGTTTGGTGGCCAGGGATAGACGCAGATCTGGAACTTTGTGTTCGCAGGTGCAACACGTGAGCCCAGCTGGGCAACGCATCCAGGGAAGCCCCCCTTAGCCCCTGGTCCTGGCCCGCCAAGCCTTGGTCACGCATCCATGTAGACTACGCTGGTCCTTTCATGGGAAAAATGTTTTTGGTTGTAGTAGACGCCTACTCCAAATGGATCGAGTGTGAAATTTTAAATTCAAGCACATCCTCTGCCACGGTAGAAAGTTTACGGGCAATGTTCACCGCCCACCGTCTACTGGACGTCTTGGTCAGTGACAATGGCCCGTGCTTTACAAGCATTGAATTCCAGGACTTCATGGCAGGCAATGGAATTAACCATGTCAGAAGGCACCGTTCAAGCCGGCCTTAAACGGCCAGGCAGAATGAGCAGTGCAGATAATCAAACAGAGGATGCTCAGAATCCAATGGGGTTCCCTACAAAGGCGCTTATCATGCCTCTTGTTGGCCTACAGATCCCGACCACATTCACTCACAGGGGTTCCACCCGCATAGCTGTGATTGAAAAAGACGCTCAAAACCCGGTTATCCCGTATACACCCCACCATGAAAGAAATTGTTGAGAGCAGGCGCCAGTCACAATGTGACTTCCACGATGGGAATGCGAGGGCGCGATGTATTGATGTAAATGACCCTGTTTTTGTCCTCAACTACGCTGCAGGGCCCAAATGGCTCGCAGGCACTGTGATTGCCAAAGAGGGAAATAGGATTCTGGTAGTTAAACTTACCAATGGACAAATCTGCCGCAAACACGTGGATCAAACTAAAAGGAGGTGCAGCAAACCCGTAGAAGAAGCAGAGGAAGAACACGACATAGAGTTCACTCCACCACAGGTGACCAAACACCGTAATCAAAGGGAGGAGAGCCCAGTCACTGTGGGCAGTCCGGATAGGCCTGAGGCACTGCAAACAGCAGACACTCAGGCCAGTGCCCAACAACCAGAGCCCAACTCAGGCGCTCTACAAGAGAGCGTAAACAACCAGAGAGACTCAACCTGTGATCCCAATAAGACTTTGGGGGGGGAGGTGATGTCATGTTTTCAACCAGCATTGTAACCCATGTATAATCTGACCTAAGTTGTACACTGTGAGAACAATGACCACTAGGTGGTGAACTTGTGGGAGACACTCCTAACCTGGACCTTCGGGTAGAAAAGGGGAAGCTCCGCCCACCTTCATCACTTGAGTGCTAAGGAATAAAGGACAGGTCACAGATTGACCTTCTCTCAAGCATGGGTCTCGTGTGCATTTATACTGTCTAGTAAGGACGTATCAATATGGTAAGGTCATATCACTGTGTGTACACATAGGATGTACCGAGGACTGGGCCCGGGATGGTCCCTGTACATCAGTCACTGTGTGTACACAATGGGTGTACTGAGAGCTGGGCCCGGGATGGTCCCTGTACATCAGTCACTGTGTGTACACAATGGATGTACTGAGACCTGGGCCAGGGGATGGTACATGTACATCACTCACTGTGTGTACACAATGGGTGTATTGAGGGCTGAGCCCAGGATGGTCCCTGTACATCAGTCACTGTGTGTACACAAAGGATGTACCGAGGGCTTGGCCTGGGATGGTCCCTGTACATCACTCACTGTGTGTACACAATGGGTGTACTGAGGGCTGAGCCCGGGATGGTCCCTGTACATCAGTCACTATGTGTACACAATGGGTGTACTGAGGGCTGGGCCCGGGTTGGTCCCTGTACATCAGTCACTGTGTGTACACAATGGATGTACTGAGTGCTGGGTCCGGGATGGTCCCTGTACATCAGTCACTGTGTGTACACAACGGGCGTACTGAGGGCTGAGCCCGGGATGGTCCCTGTACATCAGTCACTGTAGGTACACAATGGGTGTACTGAGCCTGGGCTGGGGATGATACATGTATAGCACTCACGGTATGTACACAATGGGTGTACTGAGAACTGGGCTCGGGATCGTCCCTGTACATCAGTCACTGTGTGTACACAATGGATGTACTGAGGGCTGGATCTGGGATAGTCCATGTGCATCACTCACTGTGTGTACACAATGGATCTACTGAGAGCTGGGCCTGGAATAGTTCCTGCACATCAGTCACTGTGTGTACACAATGGATGTACTGAGGGCTGCTCCCAGGTTGGTCGCTGTACATCACTCACTGTGTGTACACAATGGATATACCGAGGGCTGGGCCAGGGATGGTCCCTGTACATCAGTCACTGTCTGTACACAATGGGTGTACTGAGAGCTGGCCCCGGATGCTCGCTGTACATCACTCACTGTGTGTACACAATGGGTGTACTGAGGGCTAGGCCTGGGATGGTCCCTAATCATCAGTCACTGTGTGTACACAATGGATATACTGAGAGCTGGGCCCAGGATGGTCCCTGTACATCAGTCACTGTGTGTACACAATGGATGTACTGAGAGCTGGGCCCGGGATGGTCCCTGTACATCAGTCACTGTGTGTACACAATGGATATACTGAGAGCTGGGCCCGGGATGGTCCCTGTACATCAGTCACTGTGTGTACACAATGAATGTACTGAGAGCTGGGCCCGGGGTGGTCCCTGTACATCAGTCACTGTGTGTACACAATGAATGTACCGAGGGTGGGCCCGGGATGGTCGAGGGCTTGATCCGACTGTGTACCATGTAGAGGAAGCTTTAATCAATGTGCTCTGTGCACCATTTGCTGTCGCTTGCGCTTTATCTGCAGGGACTTTCTGCGAACACTGAGTGACAGAACATTAAACTTCGCAGCTTTAACATCTGCTGAACTGGACCGATGCCCACCTTCCTTCAACAAAGCTGTTTCCTTTACATGATGCACATTCAGTGATCCACGCACGAGAGGACAGCTGGAACTTCATGACACATTTGCAATTTGCTCCATAACAGCAAAACAAGCCATGAACAAACCGTATTTACTATGCAATGTCTAATATTTCGTGTCACAGGACTTGACTTGTTAACAAGGCATATTTTCCGTATGCCTTCTTTCCGGGGATCCACGCCATGACCAGATCTGCCAGTGCAGTTAACTGCAACGGCAGCACCTCTGCTCCACATGTTACAGTGCACAGTTCTATGTACCAGTATTATTCCTGTAACTGTATTCAGTAATCAGCAGCAAAACATTACCGGGTACAGAAGCTCTTGGGCCAGTACACATGCCCCACCTTTACCAGTGCAGAGACTACAGAGCTACTTTTGGCGGTGGACATTGAAGTCCCCACTCAGCGGAGATTCTGTGTCCGTGCTTCCCCGAGCGTCCCCAAACTGCCTTCAATAAGGAGCAGCACTAAATCTTCAGTTAAGGGAGAGAGGGCTGATTCGTAGTTGGGGCCCAGCGGGACCCTTCCTTGGTCTTGCTTGGCCGGAAGCCATAAGATATTTAGAGTATTTTGGGTGAGGAGTGGGGTGGTGTGAAAGGGAAAGATTGGAAACCCTCACGGGGCGACCCAGGTGCAAAACAAAACTCGAACAATGGGAAATTTCATATCAGTGTGTTAAATGTTCACACTGTCTCACAGAGTGATTTAATATCAGTGTGTTAAATGTTCACACAGTCCCCACAGAGCGATTTCATATCAGTGTATTAATGTTCACACAGTTTCACAGGGTGATTTCATATCAGTGTGTTAATGTTCACACAGTCCCACAGGATGATTTCATATCAGTGTGTGAATGTTCACACAGTCCCACAGGGTGATTTCATATCAGTGTATTAAAGGTTCACACAGTCCCACCGGGTGATTTCATATCAGTGTGTTCATGTTCACACTGCCTCACAGGAAGATTTCATATCAGTGTGTTAAATGTTCACACAGTCCCACAGGGCGATTTCATATCAGTGTGTTAATGTTCAAACAGTCCCATAGAGTAATTTCATATCAGTGTGTTAAATGTTCACACAGTCCCACAGGGTGATTTCATATCAGTGTATTAAAGGTTCACACAGTCCCACCGGGTGATTTCATATCAGTGTGTTAATGTTCACACAGTCCCACAGAGTGATTTCCTATCAGTGTATTAAAGGTTCACACAGTCCCACAGAGTAATTTCATATCAGTGTATTAAAGGTTCACACAGTCCAACAGAGTGATTTCCTATCAGTGTATTAAAGGTTCACACAGTCCCACCGGGTGATTTCATATCAGTGTGTTAATGTTCACACAGTCCCACAGGGTGATTTCATATCAGTGTATTAAAGGTTCACACAGTCCCACAGAGTAATTTCATATCAGTGTATTAAAGGTTCACACAGTCCCACCGGGTGATTTCATATCAGTGTGTTAATGTTCACACAGTCCCACAGGGTGATTTCATATCAGTGTGTTAATGTTCACACAGTCCCACAGAGTGATTTCATATCAGTGTGTTATGGTTTCACACAATCACTCAAGCTTTTTCCATATCAGTGAGTTGGGGGTCCCACTATCCCATAGGGAGATTTCATTTTAGTCTGTTGAAGCCATTTTCATGAGTGCTGAATAACAGTTTAAAATAAGTCAGAAGACATAGATCTAAGTTAGAGGTTTGGGAGTCGGAAACAAATAATAGGAGCAACTTTCCTCAAGGATGCTGAAAGCTGCGATAAATTCCTCAGTGTCAAAGCAGAAATGGTTATCATTGGCAATGTTCCAAATGCAGCTCGGAATCTACTGGGATAGTCCTGGCCCCAGAGGGATGGGTTGCAATGGACCCAATGGCCTTATTCGCTGATACAAAATGTCAACTTTAGTTTTACCACAGTAAAGATTTGGCACTGGTCCTCCAGGTTTCTTCAACATTAGTTCAGGAAACATTATTGAGAAAACCTGGCAAAATGTAAAGAAAACCATTCCCCACTGACTGAACGGTACAGGTGTATGCTCGGAAATTAGGCCTAGTGCACAAACCCAGATTGAACCGTCACAATTCATCTCAAAGACCGAGCTTCTGAAAGTGTAGTGTGAGGAAGGCGTTAAAATATGCAAAAGACAATTTAGTGGATACAATTAATGATTGCACAATGTAATTTTTGAGGTTTTAAAATGTAATCTCTTATTGTGGATATTAGAATGTTCAGTTACTGAGACAACCGTGATGGAAAAAACACAGAAAGATGTTTGAGTGATTTGTGGAAACACCGTGGTCAGATTGCATAATTTCAGTGTGACTAGTTTACAAGGATGGATAGATGGATGGATGGATGGATAGATAGATATTGAAGTAGATAGAGATAGCTAGGCAGATAGATAGATAAACGGCCATCTTTTATGTGCCATTTTATCTTCTCAGAAAACTTGTATTAAGTTCCACTAATTAACTATTTCATATCAGAATATAAGTTTACACCCTTGTATAAATTTCATAGTGATCTGGTATTTCTAACATTTGATGTTATTCCAATATGTTAGTGTTCTAGGTTCTGACTCTTTGATGTATCACTACACACTCAAAAATGGGATTTCTCATCTTCTGGACTGTAGTATAATGGAAGTTGTTGATAACTGTGAGATAGACTATTATTACAGCATTATGTACATAACGGTTCCAAAGAAGCAGTGGATGATGAAATCCTATGACGCCAGTTACTGGGATGGACTCATAATTGCTGTAGCTAGTTTCCACAGAATCAGAAAGGGCAAGTTTCCAGAGCGTTACAGCAGATCAACCCAAGTTCAAGTAAGTTGGTTTGTAAAAATTGAAATGCAATCATGTAAAGTTCCTTGAATCCACCTGGCAAAACGTACAGCCCACAATCCTAGTTGAATTCTATTACTTACTGTTGCCTATTGATTCAGATGGACCAGAGAACTATGAAAGCAGTGTTCTGTAAATACATCAATAAATGTTTCTGGACGAGTGAAGGGGATAATACAGTAGCCTAGTGAGGATAGTACTGGGCGAGAAGCCCAGAGGTGTTGAGTCTAAATTCCAACATAGGAAGCTGAAAATTGAAATCAATAAATCTTATTTGTGGGCTATCAGCAAGAAAAATGACCACGGAAGCTGGCGGATTATCATAAAAAACAATTTGTTTCACTAATGGCTCACAGAGAATTAAACCTCACACACCCTATATGGTCTGGCCTGCAAACGATTCTATCCCACCCAATATAGCTGGCTCTTAATGCAGTCAAGGCAAGAAGGGATGGGAAAAATGCTGGCTTACCAGTGTCGCTCACATAGGAAGAACGTAACATCTTATAATAAGCTTGCAATTCTATATATTACTGTTTTACTGATTTAATATCAGTTTCTTTGCATATTTGATGAATATTCATGAGGGGTCTGGACAGAGCAGATAGAGAGAAACTGTTCCCATTGGCAAAAGGGTCGAGAAACAGAGGAGACAGATTTAAGGTGATTGGAAGAACCAAAGACAACATGAGGAAAAACTTTTTTACCCAGCGAGTGGTTCGGATCTGAAATACACTGCTTAAAGGGTGGTGGAGGCAGATTCAATAGTGACTTTCAAAAGGTAATTGGGTAAGTACCCGAAGGAAAAAAATGCAGTGGTACGGGAAAATGGCAGATAGTGGGGCGAGCTGAATTGTTCTTGGAGAGAGCCGGCACGGGCTCGACGGGCCAAATGGCCACCTTCCGTGCTGTGACCATTCTGTGATTCTGTGCTTACAGTTCAGGGACAGTCCTTGATAACCAGTGACGGATCCACATGTTTTATTGCGATTGGACGCTGAGCTCCCGCACCGACCACTTGTGAGTGAAGCTGGGCTCGGGTCCATTCAAAGCGCTCAGTCTCGGCTTGTCACTGGGAGAGGCGGCGAACGGACGGGACGGCATGTTTCTGTCACTTGTACTGAGCTTCCACTGCCTCCAAGCGGCCCTATCTGGTGAGTAGCCGGTTCCCGCTGCACCATTCAATGTCGACAGGCTCACCCTCTGATCTTAGACTGGGACGGGCAGGTCTGTGGGTTACATCAGGTGTTTCACAGAGGGAGACGGGCCAGTGTGTGAGGCAGTGTAGCGATGGAGCCGGATTGCAATCTCCATCCTGCTTCTCAGCCTCGCTTCTCCCTTTGGTTGGATTAGATGAAGTCCATCACTCTCCAGATAGCCTGACATTGCCGTCCAGTTATTGGGGCAGCTTCTTTGTTGACCCTGGTCAGCCGGAGGGGGACTGACAGTGTCTTCCCGCACAGCGGGCTTGCGGGGAGGGAAGTTTCAGTATACCTACGATCCCAGTCCCGGCCTGACCACCCGAGTGACCAGGAGTCCAGCGGCGAGACTCCTGCAGGAACGCGGCTCGGTCGCTTCGAGTTCACACCTGTTTGTTTCAGTGTAACTCCAGCCGGCGGGAAGCTGCACTTTAAATGCTTCATTGCACCGCCTGAGAACTTGAAAAACCTTTTAAACCTCCCGATCAATCGGACAAATCATTCAACATACAAGGGGAGGGATTGACTTTAATCGCAGGGGGGACGGGTGCCAGCGACCCGGGAACCTCTTTTACACCTTCCGATTCGCGTCAGGATGAAGCTTTGAGGCGACCCGTACAGGTTCTGGTGAAGTTTGATCTCCCAGAGTTTACCCATCTGTTTCTCTCAGACTGACCCGCTGCATATTTGCAACATTTGCTGCTTTGATCAGATTCCCAGCATGTGCAGTTCCACTCGGGGAATGTTGACTCCGTGCGATGGGGTAAAGTGGGCGACAGCGAGTCCCGCCCGTTTCCCATCTTTCTCCCCGTTTCCCCCTTCTGTTGAGTTCGATGGCAGTAACACCCTGGAGCGATGTACAAGGTGCTGCCGACTGGTTCTCCCCCGTTTTACACTGTCGCACAAAGGCAAGATCCGCCCCACTGACTGAGAATTGACCGGCGCCTGCTGCTCACAGCCTGGAGCAGTACGGGGTGAGCACCAGAGGCAACTTTCCGCACCTCCTGTACTCGCTGTGTGTGTGAGTGTCATGTATTCAACTGTCATTGTAACCCATGTATAAGCTGACCTAAGTTGTACACCTTGAGAACACTGACCACTTGTATATAAAGGTAACTGGTCACAGAGTGATCTTCTCTCAAGTATGGGCCTCGTGTGCATTTGTACTGTATAGTAAGGACATATTATTGGCGACGGGAAACTGGGATTTAAACCACGCGAGCATGGCCACTAGCAGCACAGAAGAGAGGTACTGTGTTGGTGATGATTGGGACGACTTTATTGAGAGACTACAGCAAAGTTTTGTCACTAACGAATGGTTGGGACAGGATTCGGCCGACAAACGCAGGGCTCATCTCCTGACGGTTTGTGGATCCAGGACGTACTCCCTGATGAAGGATCTTCTAGCCAGAGAAGCCGGCGGACAAGACATTCGAAGAGCTCAGTAAGTTGATCAGGGAACACCTTAAACAGGCGAGCAGCATGCACATGGCGAGACATCGGTTTTACACACCAGCGGCGAGAAGGGCAAAGCGTTCCAGACTTCATGGCAGATCTCCGGCGACTGGTGAGCCTATGTAAGCTCCCAGATGCATGCAGAGCAGAGATGCTGCGAGATTATTTTTATTGAGGGCATCGGACACGCTGGGGTTTTCAGGAAACTAATTGAGACCAAAGACTTGACCTTGGAAGCGGCAGCTCTGATAGCCCAGACAATTATCTCAGGGGAGGAAGAGACCAAATGATTTATGGCAAAAATCTTGGCTCAAATGCGGCAAACGACCAGGGAGTCAACATTGTTAACGCGGCACACAGTTCTCTAGGCATACAAGGGCAATCAGATATACCCCAGCATGCAGTCACCCAAAGGGGGAATTCAACAGAGACAATGGCTAGTTGAACGGTGATTCATGCCATCGCAATGGACAATGCGGCCAGTAATGGGACCATCAACACATGTTAATGGTGCGCTTAAGGAGAGTTACAGAGACAGTCAGAGATGATCAACTGGTAATGGACCTTTTGTTTCCAACAATGGGGCCTCCATCTCATGCTGGAGGTGTGGAGGCAAACACCCAGCCAGAGCTTGCAGGTATCAGCAATATACTTGCAGAAACTGCAACGTCAGCGGTCACTTGGCGCGTATGTGCAGGAAGCCTGCAGCCAGGTTGATGTACAAGGAGGACGGGCCCAATGTAAGCCCTACGAGGCCAAATGAATACTGGGGAAATCGCTGGAAGCTGAAGTTCAGCGAGTTCACGTGGAGTACCTATACAGTTCATATACCAGGACGCCACCGACAATGAGGAAAGTGCTCCTCAATGGCATCCCAGTATTAATGGAGCTGGACAATGGGGGCCAGCCAGTCCCTGATGAGTATCAAACATTTTGAAACGTTGTGGGTGTCCAAGGCCAGGAGGCCAAAATTATTGCCGATTGACGCACTGCTACGGACATATACAAAGGAGATCATTCCGGTGCTAGGCAGCGCCATGGTAGTCATGACCCACAAAGATTCGGAGAACAGGTTGCCACTCTGGATTGTCCCGTGGGACGGTCCCGCACTACTGGGAAGGAGTTGGCTTGCTGTCATGAACTGGAAATGGGGCGATGTCAATGCAATTTCTTCTGTGGAGCGAGTATCATGCTCGCAGGTCCTGGACAAATTTGACTCATTATTTCAACCCGGCATCAGCACTTTCATGGGGACCAAGGTAGTGATTCACATCAATCCGGACGCCAGGCCTGTACACCACAAGGCCAGAGCGGTGCCGTACGTGATGCGGGAAAAGTTAGAATGCGAATTGGACCGCCTGCTGAGGGAAGGCATTATCTCGCCAGTCGAATTCTGTGACTGGGCGAGCCTGATCATGCCGGTGCTCAAGGCGGATGGGTCGGTCAGGATATGTAGCGATTACAAGGCCACCATCAATCGGGTGTCACTCCAAGACCAGTACCCACTACTGAGAGCAGAGGACCTCTTTGCGACGTTATCCGGTGGCAAACTTTTTTCAAAATTGGACCTGACCTCAGCTTACATGACCCAGGAGCTGGCGAGTGAGTCGAAGAAGTTGACCACCATCATGAAACACAAGGAGTTATTTGAGTATAACAGATGTCTGTTCGGTATTCATTCGGCCGCCGCGATCTTTCAGCAAAATATGGAAAGCCTCCTCAAGTCGATTCCAAGGATGGTGGTTTTTCAAGGCGACATCCTCATCACGGGTCGCGATACTGAAGAACACCTCCATAACCTGGAGGAGGTGCTAGACTGGACCGGGTAGCGCTGCGACTGAAAAAGGTGAAGTGCGTCTTCTTAACTCCAAAGGTAGAATTCCTGGGGAGGAGGGTAGCAGCAAACGGCATCAGACCTACTGCATCCAAAACTGAAGCGATCCAGAGAACACCCAGATCCCGTAACATGACGGAGCTGCGTTCGTTCCTAGGGCTCCTGAACTATTTTGGCAACTTTCTTCCCAAATTGAGCACGCTGTTAGAGCTGCTACACAGACCGGGCACTGAAAACTGTGCCGATGCACTCAGCAGGCTACCAATAGCCACCATTGAGGGGGTAGCTGAGCATGATGCTGAGATGGTCATGGTGGTTGAAGCTTTCAAAAGCGAAGGCTCACCTGTGACAGGCCGTTAGATTAACGCCTGGACAAATAAAGACCCGCTACTGTCTTTAGTTAAGAAATGTGTCCTGAATGGGGACTGGGCAGCCACGTACGGGGCATGCCCTGAGGAGTTTAAACCGTTTAATAGGCGCAAGGATGAACTCTCGATTCAGGCCGATTGCCTAATGTGGGGAAACTGAGTAGTCATGCCCCAGATGGGCAGAGAGGTGTTTATCAGAGAACTTCACAATGAGCACCCGGGCATTGTCATGATGAAGGCAATTGCCAGGTCACACATTTGGTGGCCAGGAATAGATGCAGACCTGGAACTTTGTGTTCACAGGTGCAACACGCGTGCTCAGCTGGGCAACGCACCCAGGGAAGATCCCCTTAGCCTCTGGTACTGGCCCGCCAAGCAATGGTCATGCATTCATGTGGACTACGCAGGACCTTTCATGGAAAAAATGTTTTTTGTTGTAGTAGACGCCTACTCCAAATGGATTGAATGTGCCATTTTAAATTCAAGCACATCCTCTGCCACGGTAGAAAGTCTTCGGGCAATGTTCGCCACCTATGGTCTACTGGACATCTTGGTCAGCGACAGTGGCCCATGCTTCACAAGCACTGACTTCTAGGACTTCATGGCAGGCAATGGAATCAACCATGTCAGAACGGCACCATTCAAGCCGGCCTCAAACGGCCAGGCGGAATGAGCAGTGCAGATAATTAAACAGGGGATGCTCAGAAACCAAGGGGGTTCCCTACAAAGCTACTTATCACGCCTCCTGTTGGCCAATAGATCCCGACCACACTCACTCACAGGGGTTTCACCTGATTAGCTGCTAATGAAAAGGACGCTCAAAACCAGGTTATCCTTTATACACCCTAATATGAAAGAAATTGTTGAGAGCAGGCGTCAGTCACAATGTGACTACCGTGACAGGAATGCGAGGGCAAGATGCATTGATGTCAATGACCCTGTTCTTGTCCTTAATTACGCTGCAGGGCCCAAATGGCTTGCAGGCACTGTGATTGCCAAACAGGGGAATAGGGTTTTGGTAGTTAAACTTACAAATGGACAAATCTGCCGCAAACACGTGGATCAAACTAAAAGGAGGTTCAGCAACCCCATAGAAGAAGCAGAGGAAGAACACGACGTAGAGTTTACTCCACCACAGGTGACCGAACACCGGAACCAAGTGGAGGAGAGCCCAGTCACTGTAGGCAGTCTGGACAGGCCTGAGGCACCGCAAACAAAAGACACTCAGGCCAGCGCCCAACAACTGGAGCCCCAACTCAGGCGCTCTATAAGGGAGCATAAACCACCAGGGTGACTTAACCTGTGATCCCAATAAGACTTTGGGGGGGAGATGATGTCATGTATTCAACTGTCATTGTAACCCATGTATAAGCTGACCTAAGTTGTACACCTTGAGAACACTGACCACAGGGGGCGAACTTGTGGGAGACACTCCTAACCTGGACTTTCAGGTATAAAAGGGGAAGCTCCACCCACCGTCTGTCTCTTGAGGTCTTGTTAATAAAGGTAACTGGTCACAGAGTGATCTTCGCTCAAGTATGGGCCTCGTGTGCATTTATACTGTATAGTAAATACATATTAGTGAGAGAGAAAGAGAAACTTGCATTTCTACAGTGCTCTTCACCACCTCAGGACCTCTCAAAGCTCCTGTCCCTGTCGGGTCTGGCTGACATGTGACTACAATCCCACACCGACCTGAGGGCTCTTAGCTGCCCTCTGCGATGTCCAAACACCCTGCTATTGGACAATAACTACCAGCCTTCCTAGCGACACCCACAGAAGGAAATAGTCTGCCACGCGGTGTCATTACCTTGAAACCTGGGACAGGGTCAGGGTGGTTGCTGAAGAGTTTATACCAACAGGGGGAATTCCTTTCAGGACATTATAAGATAATGAGGGGGCTCAACAAGGTGGATGCAGAGAGGATATTTCCATTCATAGGGGAAACTGAAACTCGGGGACATAGTCTTAGAATAAGGGGCGGCCCATTTAAAACTGAGATGAGGAGGAATTTCTTCTCTGAGAGTTGTAAATCTGTTGAATTCTCTGCCCCAGAGAGCTGTGGAGGCTGGGTCATTGAATATATTTAAGGCGGAGATAGACAGATTTTTGAGCGATAAGGGAATAAAGAGTTATGGTGAGTGGGTGGGGTAATGGAGCTGAGTCCATGTTTGGATCAGCCATGATCTTATTAAATGGCGAAGCAGGCTCAAGGGGCCAAATGGCCTACTCCTGCTCCTATTTCTTATGTTCTTATGACATTTCCTCAACACTCAATCCCTTCAGTGACTAAAAAGGCGACCGTTTCTGCAGAAAGTCCAGGAGAAAACCGGTAATTTCCCCCACACTTTGGGGGGAGTCCAATGGCTCTGTTATCACCAAAGGCACATCCTGTGATGATGATGGATTAAATTCCACTTCCCACAACGTTTCACCCTTTCCTTCTCCTTTTCAACAATTGGATTCGAATTACAGACAATATCAAATTATTCACAATCCCTTGTGCTACTCTGGTCAACTATCCAGCACTGTATCCATTGGGCAAATCAACCCTGGGGCCACCACAGGACAGACTGATGCTATACTCAGCCGATACTCACACTGCCACCCTCTGAATCATGGGCTGGTGATTATTAATAATAATATTAACTTTTATTTACATAGCACCTTTAACATAGTAAAACGTCCCAAGGCACTTCACAACAGTGCTACAGACAAACAGATACATTTGACACCGAGCTACAGAATAAATTAAGGCAGAAGTTCAAAAGCTTGTTTAAAGTGGTAAGTTTTAACGAGAGTCTTCAGGAGGAGAGAGAGGTAGAGAGGCAGAGAGTTTTAGGGAAGGGGTTCCAGAGCTTAGGGCCCAGGCAGCTGAAGGCATGTCCGCCGATGGTTGAGCAGTATGAGGGATGTTCAAGAGGTCAGAATATGAGGAGCGCAGACATCTTGTGGGATTGTGAGGCTGAAAAAGATTACAGAGATAGGGAGGGGCAAGTCCATGGAGTGATTTGTAAACAAGGATGAGAATTTTGAAATCGAGGCATTGTTTAACTGGGAGCCAATGTAGGTCAGAAAGCACAGGGGTGTGATCTTGACGGTGCGGGTTAGTACATGGGCTGCTGAGTTTTGCATGACTTCAAGTTTACGTAGTGAGGAATGTGGAAGGCCGGCCAGGAGTGAGTTGAAAGCTGGGTTTATTTGCTTTCCTCAGCCCTATTGCTCACTACCTCAGTCAAATATGACAGGAATTTCCCACTGCTGAATCATGCCCAATCTGCAGATTAGGAAATTCTGCACCCTCAGTCTGGAGGAATTTTCCACCATTGAAATACATGATCAAAGAATCATGGGCTGATGTTGTAGAACTTCATGATGCGACCTGCAGGTCTGCACCAGGGGCGCTGAAGTCAGCAGTGGTCCTCATCTTAGCCGTTTGGTCTAAAACGCCTGGAAATCGGGACATGGTCACTTTTAGGCCTGTGGGGGTGATGGGGGAGGCGGCAGGGTGAAGTGGTGTAGCTGCCACGACCCATGCCTGAATGGTGAGGCCAGAGGCTACAATGAACAATCCCATCTCCTGTGTCTGCACAGTTAACAGCGAGTTGCAAAATGCAGCATTGTCTGAATGGATACAACATTTGATCTCAGGTCCCAGCACAACTTTAAAAGTGAAAGTCTTTCAGGTTGAGAAACTAGATTTACCTGACAGATTTCCAGCCTCTAATTTAATGTTTTGCTATGCTGTTGGGGAGAGTTTAAACTAGCTTGGCAGGGGGATGGGAATCTGAGAATGAATTCAAAAGGGAAGGAAGTAAAGCTGAAATTGGATAGCAAGAATCTAGAAAGTGAATCTGTAAGACAGAGGAAACAGGGTTTAGTATGTAGTAAGCAAGGAGGTCTTCCTGTGCTGAATGGTACATACTTTAATCTTAGACTGGGTGTTGCGTAATGAGAGAGGATTAATTAGCAATCTCGTTGTGTGAGGCCCCTTGGGAAAGAGTGACCATAATATGGTGGAATTCTACATTAGGATGGAGAATGAAACAGTTAATTCAGAGACCATGGTCCAGAACTTAAAGAAGGGTAACTTTGAAGATATGAGGTGTGAATTGGCTAGGATAGATTGGCAAATAATACTTAAGGGGTTGACTGTGGATGGGCAATGGCAGACATTTAGAGACTGCATGGATGAACTACAACAATTGTACATCCATGTCTGGCATAAAAATAAAAAAGGGAAGGTGACTCAACCGTGGCTATCAAGGGAAATCAGGGATAGTATTAAAGCCAAGGAAGCGGCATACAAATTGGCCAGAAATAGCAGCGAACCCGGAGACTGGGAGAAATTTAAAACTCAGCAGAGGAGGACAAAGGGTTTGATTAGGGCAGGGAAAATAGGAAGCTTGCAGGGAACATTAAGACGGACTGCAAAAGTTTCTATAGATATGTAAAGAGAAAAAGGTTAGTAAAAACAAACGTAGGTCTTCTGCACTCAGAATCAGGGGAAGTCATAATGGGAAACAAAGAAATGGCAGACCAATTGAACAAGTACTTTGGTTCGGTATTCACTAAGGAGGACACAAACAACCTTCCGGATATAAAAGGGGTCAGAGGGTCTAGTAAGAAGGAGGAACTGAGGGAAATCCTTATTAGTCGGGAAATTGTGTTGGGGAAATTGATGGGATTGAAGGCCAATAAATCCCCAGGGCCTGATGGACTGTATCCCAGAGTACTTAAGGAGGTGGCCTTGGAAATAGCGGATGCATTGACAGTCATTTTCCAACATTCCATAGACTCTGGATCAGTTCCTATGGAGTGGAGGGTAGCCAATGTAACCCCACTTTTTAAAAAAGGAGGGAGAGAGAAAACAGGGAATTATAGACCGGTCAGCCTGACATCGGTAGTGGGTAAAATGATGGAATCAATTATTAAGGATGTCATAGCAGTGCATTTGGAAAATGGTGACATGATAGGTCCAAGTCAGCATGGATTTGTGAAAGGAAAATCATGCTTGACAAATCTTCTGGAATTTTTTGAGGATATTTCCAGTAGAGTGGACAAGGGAGAACCAGTTGATGTGGTGTATTTGGACTTTCAGAAGGCTTTCGACAAGGTCCCACACAAGAGATTAATGTGCAAAGTTAAAGCACATGGGATTGGGGGTAGTGTGCTGACGTGGATTGAGAACTGGTTGGCAGACAGGAAGCAAAGAGTAGGAGTAAATGGATACTTTTCAGAATGGCAGGCAGTGACTAGTGGGGTACCACAAGGTTCTGTGCTGGGGCCCCGGCTGTTTACATTGTACATTAATGATTTAGACGAGGGGATTAAATATAGTATCTCCAAATTTGCGGATGACACTAAGTTAGGTGGCAGTGTGAGCTGCGAGGAGGATGCTATGAGACTACAGAGTGACTTGGATAGGTTAGGTGAGTGGGCAAATGCATGGCAGATGAAGTATAATGTGGATAAATGTGAGGTTATCCACTTTGGTGGTAAAAACAGAGAGACAGACTATTATCTGAATGGTGACAGATTAGGAAAAGGGGAGGTGCAACGAGACCTGGGTGTCATGGTACATCAGTCATTGAAGGTTGGCATGCAGGTACAGCAGGCGGTGAAGAAAGTAAATGGCATGTTGGCCTTCATAGCAAGGGGATTTGAGTACAGGGGCAGGGAGGTGTTACTACAGTTGTACAGGGCCATGGTGAGGCCACACCTGGAGTATTGTGTACAGTTTTGGTCTCCTAACTTGAAGGACATTCTTGCGATTGAGGGAGTGCAGCAAAGGTTCACCAGACTGATTCCCGGGATGGCGGGACTGACCTATCAAGAAAGCCTGGATCAACTGGGCTTGTATTCACTGGAATTCAGAAGAGTGAGAGGGGATCTCATAGAAATGTTTAAAATTCTGATGGACTTAGACAGGTTAGATGCAGGAAGAATGTTCCCAATGTTGAGGAAGTCCAGAACCAGGGGTCACAGTCCAAGGATAAGGGGTAAGCCATTTAGGACCGAGATGAAGAGAAACTTCTTCACCCAGAGAGTGGTGAACCTGTGGAATGGCCTACTCCTGCACCTATTTTCTATGTTTCTAAGTTTCTAATGCAAGGAGTATAGCGAATAAGGCGGAGGAGCTAAGAGCACAAGTAGACACTTGGGAGTATGAGATTATAGCCATTACAGAAACATGGCTGAAAGAGGGGCAGGTTTGGCAGATCAATATTCCTGGCTACAGGATTTTTACACAAGATAGAGAGGGGGGTAAAAAGGCGGGGGGAGGGGGGGGTGGGTGTGGTTGCGGTACTGATTAAAGAAAATATTACAGCGGTGAGGAGGGATGATATGTTAGAGGGATCATCAAATGAGGCAATATGGGTCGAATTGAAAAACAAAAAAAAGGCGATCAAATTGCTGGCCGTGTAATGTCGACCCCCAAACAGTGGGAGGGAGATAGAGGCGCAAATATGAAGGCAAATTGCTGTGAAATCCAAAAACCACAGGGTCATAATAGTCGGGGATTTTAACTGTCCTAACATTGATTGGGAGAAATTTAGTGTGAAGGGTATAGAGGGTGCGGAATTCTTGAAATGCATTCAAAAGAACTTTTTTAGTCAGTATGTAGCAAGCCCAACATGAAAGGGGGCAGTTTTGGATTTAGTTTTGGGGAATGAAGCTGGGCAAGTTGAAGGGGTATTAGTGGGCGAGCACATGGGTGCCAGTGACCGTAATTCAGTTAGATTCAAGTTGGTTATGGATAAGGACAAGAATAGACCTGGAATAAAAGTTCAGAATTGGGGAAAAGCTAATTTTGCTAAGTTAAGGAGTGATTTGGACTGGATACAGCTACTTGTGGGTAAATCAGTGTTGGAAAAGTGGGAGGCATTTAAGGAGGAGATCCGGAAGGCTCAGGCCAAACATGTGCCCGTAAAGAAAAAGACTGGGAAAAATAATTCTAGAGCCCCCTAGATGTCTCAAGACTTACAGTGGAGGATTAAGAAAAAAAGGGATGCTTATATCATATATCAACGGCTAAATACTATAGAATCTTTAGAGGAATATAGAAAGTTAAGAGGCAAAATTAAAAAGGATATTAGGAATGCTAAGAAAGAGCATGAGAAATTCTTGGCCAGTAAAATTAAGGAAAACCCTAAAATGTTCTCTAAATATATTAAGAGTAAGCGGGTAACTAAAGAAAGGGTAGGGCTTATTAGAGACTATGAGGGTAATCTTTGTGCAGAGGCAGAAGATGTTGGGAGGGTTCTTAACAAATACTTTGCAACTCTTTACACAAAGGAAAGGGGCAATGCAGATACTGCTGTCGAGGAGGAGCGTGATATTCTGGATGAAATAAATATAGCGAGAGAGGAAGGGGTTTAGCAGCTTTGAAAGTAGATAAGTCCCCAGGCCCGGATGAAATGCATCGCAGGCTGTTGAGCGAAGTAAAAGAGGAAATAGCAGAGGCCTTGACCATCATTTTCCAGTCCTCTTTGGATCTGGGCATGATGCCGGAGGATTGGAGGACTACTAATGTAGTACCCTTGTTTAAGAAGGGAGAAAGGGATAGGCCAAGTAATTACAGTCCTGTCAGTCTAACCCCAATGGCGGGAAAATTATTGGAAAAGACAGGATAAATCTGCATTTGGAAAGGTAAGGATTAATTAGGGACAGTCAGCACGGATTTGTTAAGGGAAGATCGTGTCTGACTAAACTGTTTGAATTTTTTGAGGAGGTAACTGTTATGTATGCAATACCTCGTAACCAGAATTCTACCGCCACCAGAGGGCGCATCTGTTGGAGTCCCAAAGGATCCCAATATCTCTTGGGGGCGCTGCATATAAGCAGGCCTCCCATGCTGTGCCAGCACTCTGGAGTCAGAATAAAGAGACTAAGGTCACACTTACTCACGTCTACAGTACTCAGTCACATTGCTTTATTTAAGACATAACAGTAACTAAGAGGTTTAATTAGGGTAGTGTGTACGATGTAGTATATATGGACTTTAGCAAACCTTTTGATAAGGTCCCACATGATAGACTGGTCATGAAGGTTAAAGCCCATAGGATACAGGGCAAAGTGTCATGTTGGATCCAAAATTGGCTTGGAGGTAGGAAGCAAAGGGTAATGATTGATGGATGTTTTTGTGACTGGAAGGATGCTTCCAGTTGGATTCTGCAGGGCTCAGTACTGAGACCCTTGCTTTTTGTGGTATATATCAACGATTTAGATTTGAATATAGGGAGTATGATTAAGAAGTTTGCAGATGACACTAAAATTGGCTGTGTGGTTGATAATGAAGAGGAAAGTCATGGGCTGCAGGAGGCTATCAATCTACTGGTCAGGTGGACAGAGCAGTTACACGTGGAATTTAATTCAGAGAAGTGTGAGGTGATGTACTTTGGGAGGGCTAATAAGGAAAGGGTATAGACATTAAGCGGTAGGCCATTTAATAGTGTAGATGAACAAAGGGACCTTGGAGTGCTTGTCCACAGATCCCTGAAAGTAGCAGGCCAGGTGGATAAGATGGTTAAGAAGGCATACGGAATGATTGCCTTTATTGGCCAAGGCATAGAATCTAAGACAGGGAGGTTATGCTTAAATTGTATAATACTTGGGTTGCCTACAGCTGGAGTATTGCGTGCAGTTCTGGTCGCCGTATTATAGGAAGGGCGGGATTGCACTAGAGAGGGTGCAGAGGAAATTTACTAGGATGCTGCCTGGAATGGAGAATCTTAGTTATGAGGACAGATTGGATAGGCTAGGTTTGTTCTCATTGGAACAGAGGAGGTTAAGAGAAGGCCTCATTGAGGTGTATAAAATATTGAGTGGCCTGGACATGGTGGATAGTAAGGGTCTATTTCCATTGGTGGAGGAGTCTATTATGAGGGACATAGTTTTAAAGTGGTTGGTGGAAGGTTTAGAGGGAATTTGAGGTGGGGGGGGCTTCTTTATGCAGAGGGTTGTGGGGATCTGGAACTCGCTGCCTGGAATAGTGGTGGATGCAGAAACCGTCACCATTTTTAAGAGAGGGTTGGATGGGCACTTAAAGTGCAGTAACCTGCAGGGTTACGGACCTAGAGCTGGTAATTGGGATTAGACTGGATGACCTTTGGTTGGATGGAGCAGATAGAATGGTAAGTACGGCAGGGAATAGAATACAGCCAGGGTGATCTCCTGGACTAGTTTTGATCGCCTGGATGGGTCGGAAAGGAATTTTCCCAGATTTTTTACTCCCTAAATTGGCATGGGTTTTTATCTGGTTTTTGCCTCTCCCAGGAGATCACATCGCTCCGTTTGGGATGGAGTGTAGAATGTTTTAGTATAAGGGGTGTCGCAGTTGTGGTGAGGCAGCTTGGTTGGGTTGGGTGCTCTTTGCCTTTCCGTAATTGTTCATAGGTTTATATGTAATCTTTAGGGCTGCTGACCAAGGACCGTGTGGCTCTTTTTTGGCTGGTGCGGACACGATGGGCCGTAATAGCCTCCTTCTGTGCTGTAAATTTCTATGTTTCTATGTTAACATGTAACAATGCTACGGAAATTATGGTTTAATATTTGTAATTTTCAAAACACTTCAGAGTACTTTTCATTCAAAAATAAATCCGGGAGAAGCACAGAGGAAGAGAGAGAGAGAGCATGAGAAAGAGGGAGAGACACATAGATACAGACAAAGAAAGAGATAAAAAGGAGCAACTCAGAGAGGGAAATAAATAGACAGAGACAGAGAGAGACACAATGAAAGTCCAAGGGACAGAGACAAGGAAAGAGAAAATGATAGCGTGTCACAGAAAAAAGAGAGACATGGACGGAGAGAGAGAAAGAGACAGGGGTAGTAATGTGTGAGAGAGGGCAACGAGAGAGAGGGCGAGGGAAAGTGAGAGTAAGAGAAAGTGAAACAGGGACATAGATAAAGACAGGGACAGAGGGGGAAAATGAAATAGAGCTGGAAAGAGTGAGAGAGAAATAGAAAGAGATAGAGAAAGATAGAGAGAGATGGAAAGAGAGACAGATGACAAAGAGAGAGAGAGAGAGAGAGAGAGAGAGGGAGCATGCGAGAGATAGGGATAAAGAGATACAAGTACACAGAAACGAGGTAGAGAGAGAGGGAAAGAGAGACAGAGAAAGAGGGGGAAAGAGAGACAGACAAAACGTAGGACAGAGATCCAGAGAGACAAGGAGAATGAGAAAGACAAAATGAATGAAAGATTAGCATTTATATAGCGCCTTTCACGAACACCACACGTCTCAAAGCGCTTTATAGCCAATCGACTATTTTTGGAGTGTTGTCACTGTTGTAATGTGGGAAACGGGGCAGCCAACTTGCGCACAGCAAACTCCCACAAACAGCAGTGTGATAATGACCAGATAATCTGTTTTTGTTATGTTGATTGAGGTATCACTATTGGCCAGAACACTGGGGGTAACTCTCCTGTTCGTCTTCGAAATAGTGCCATAGGATCATTTCCGTCCATCTGAGAGGGCAGATGGAGCCTCGGTTGAATGTCTCAACTGAAATACGGATGAAAGACAGCAAGATGAAGGAACAGAGAGAAAGAGAGAAAGAGAGAGTTGAGAATGACTCCCTGTAACAGTTATAGACGCTGCACTCAGTAAAACAGGATTAAGTTCCAGACCCGAGACTGAGGGAGTCTGTAACAGTTACAGGACTCACTAAACGCAGCCCATTGGCTAAATTACATCTCAGCTTAGTAAAATTGTCTTTCCGCCAATTGAGAATGTTTACTCCTGGTCTATCTTTGTCTTTTTCTGTAACTACCCTAAATCTAAATGAATTATGATCAGTAGCACCAAAATGCTTTCCCATTGTTACCCCTTTTAGGAATCCTGTACCATCTATACTTTTCACACGAATTCTATCCCAGTTATTATTAGGGTAGTTGAAATTTGCTACAATTAACATTTCATAGTTTTTGCACTTCTCAGAAATGTGTCTACATATTTGCTCTTCTATCTCCCTCTGACTGCTTGGGGGTTTATAATACACTCCCAGAAGTGTGATCACCACTTTTTTGTTCTTTAATTCATACCATATACCCTCAATTAATGATTCTTCTAACATAATATCCCTCCTCACAGCTGTAATTGATTCTTTAATCAATACTGCAAAATCCCCTCAATTTTTATCTCCTTTCTATCCCCATCTGAAAATCCTGTAACCAGGAATGTTGAGCTGCTCTACTTGCCCTTCTTTCAGCCATGTCTCAGTAATAGATATAATATCGCACTCCCAAGTTACAGGACTCAGTAAACCCGAGATACAGCCAGGCCCTGGTCTGAGAGAGTGTGTAACAGTTACAGGACTCAGTAAATCTCGAATATGTTCCATGGCAAAATAATGCAGAAACTGGAAATATGAGCAGAAACAGAACATTCTAGAGATACTCAGCAGGTCCTGCAGCATGAGTGCAGAGATAAATAGGGTCTAATCAAACCACCTTGATATAAGCTTCAGTGAAATTATATTCTCTGCTGTTTTAATGTTTTTGTGGATTCCAATTCTGGATACCAGTGTGGAGACTGATGCACCTTAATATTTATTGGAGTCGTGAAACATTTTACAAAAACCGGGTCATTTCCCCCTGTGAACCTCCACTTTTGTGTTTATCGTCCAAAAATGGCCGTTATTTCTAGTGTGAGTGGTAAAAAGGGTTTTTCTGATCGCCGGCTTTTCGCCCATTCTCAAAACACCTAGTATACATTTTTGAAAATGGGCCTTGCCGCGAGCGATATCAAATGGGCGGTAGCATTAAATGTTTTTGACCTTCCGCCGTAAAGTGTGGCTGTCCCTAGCAATGGCACGGCATCGCTTGATTCCCGCGATTCAGGAGGTCAAGGGTCATCATGATATGCGCAGAAGAGGAGATAAAGAGAGAGGGAGCTCAGAGGCACTGAAAGCATATGTGGCTGTGGTGTGTGCTTGTTTAGCTGTTGTGGGAGGAACAACGGAGATTTGGCAGCAGCAAAAAGCCTACTAAGCACCAAGAACATAGTTGGCACAGAGTTTCTGTCCAACAAATAAGGTATAACATGGAAGGGATGGAGGAGGCCCTGGAGCTGGTAGCCAGGAACAGTGGTGGCAGAGGGCTCCCAGTGGTCCCTGAGCACGGCACTCCACCCCAAGGTTCCGCACCACCACTGCGAATGACAGATGAGAGCAAGGACCAAAATACTGCTTCTGCATCAGAGAATGTCGCCCTCTCGGCAACCCCACTCCCGTACCCGTGCACCCACCGCATCTGCCTTCATCCTTCCACAATGAGGCACCACCTGAGGAGCTCCTTGATCATGAAGTGAGGAGGGGAAGGGGTAGAGGTGGGCAGAAGGAGAGGGGGGAAGGAAAGTGAGGTGCATGTGCACAGGTGATGGCTGTGTTATATTTCCATCTAGGTGTATGCAATTTGTTGCAATGTATGGGGGCTGGGGACCACGCTCCTGCATTGCCTTTGCATTCTGTGTTGGTGGACATGTTGAACATGTGATTGATGTCAATGGTGAAAAAAGTGGGATGTGGGTGGGGGTTGGGTGTTATTGGCTGTGATATTTATGATTTCAGACCAATATTGGTATTAAACTTTTGATATTGAACTTAACCTTGTTGCGCATTGTCTCAGATAGCTGGACGGTTACACACTGGTGATTCCTTACTATGAAAGGGTTAAATACAACTTAACATCAATCAATGTAAACTTTAACTGGCACCAAGATGATGGGCACCATTGATGTCTGAGCTGCACTCACACAGCAGTGTGTCAGTGTTGTCGCTCACATCAGCGCTCTTTCAGGCAAATCTTTCCGATGTCAGCTCCTCACTTAAGAGCGGGATTTAAAAAATGCCAGCCACACCACTGGTGTTCATTCCGGTTAGTTCCACTTTTTGTGGGCGTTTTGTTGAGCGAGCGATATTGTGGGCGATGTGTGTGCGAGGTGGTGAAATTGACGATGGGCGATCTCCATGGCCGCTAGTTTGGGTAAATATGCTCTTTACGACAAAAAACAGTGGGCGGGCGTTCATATTGAATCTCGGCGTTAATTCCGTGCGGAAAGTAATGCTGGGCGATATGGGTGTTGATTTTGCCCATTCTGCTGATTCCGCCCAAAAAAAGTGGGCGGGCGGTTATATTTTTTCCCGCCGTTAAGCCTATTGGGAAAATAACGCTCGCCGATGTCTCCTAAAAAAAGCCCGTCAGTTTCCATTTTGTGCCAAAATGGGCGATATATGGGCGTTATACGTCATTTCAGCGGTGGGCGTTAAGCATGCAAAAAAAGTGGAGGTTCTCACCCGAAGGAATTTTTCCTCCCATCCATTCTCCCCCTGTCCCCCTCCCTTTCTCTCCACTCCATTCTCTTCCTCACCTACACTCCACATCCTCCAGCACCCCTCTTTCCCCTTCCCTTCCCCAGAGAGCTGTGGAGGCTGGGTCATTGAATATATTTAAGGCAGAGATAGACAGTTTTTTGAGCGATAAGGGAATAAAGGGTTATGTGGAGCGGGCAGGGAAGTGGAGTTGACTCCATGATCAGATCAGCCATATTAAATGACAGAGCAGGCTCCAGGGGCCAAATGGCCCACTCCTGCTCCTAGTTCTTATTTTCTTATGTTCTGTTTCCCCTCCCTCCCCTCCAGTCTTTTCTTCCCCTTCAACTCTCTCACCTTCCACTCCCTCCCCTCTACTGTCTCCCTTCCCGTCCCCACTCCATCCACTCCTCCCTCCATCCGCACTCTCCCTCACCTGCACTCTCTACATCTCCCCTGCACACCCTTGTCCCGTGTCCTCAACTCTGTTCCCTTACCATGCTCCCCTCCCCTCTACTCTCTCCCTCCCCCACTGTCTCCCTCGATCTCAACTCTCTTCCTCTATCCTCTCCTCTTTCTATCCCCTCCCCTGCACTCTCTCCTCCCCCTCCCCTCCAATCTCACCCTCACCTCCACTTTCCCACTTTCCCACTCTCCCCTCTCCTCCCTCTCCCTCCCCTTCCACACATCTGCCCTGCCCCCACTCCACTCTCCACCTCCCCCTCTCCAATTTCACATCCCCCTCTCCACTCTCTTCCACCCCTGCATCCTCTTCTCTAAACTCTCTGCCCTCCCCTCCATCTCCCTTACATCCTCTATCCACTCTATCTCTTCTCCTCCCCTCCGTTCTCTCCCTCTACTCTCTCCCTCTTCCTACCCTCTGCTTTGTCCCTTTCCCTCCACTCTCCCCCACCCCAGCTTCTTCTGTGAGTCTGAAATATTCCGGGCTACTTTTTAATGAATACTAAATCATAGGCCCCAAGTTTCCATATAATTTGCTCCTGATTTTTAGGAGCAACTGGTGTAGAACGGAGTATCTTAGAAATCGGAATTCTCGTCATTTAGTTTGCTCCAGTTCTAGTCAGTTAGAACAGTTTCACTTTGGAACATAATTTTTTTTTCAAAAGGGGGCATGTCTGGCCACTTACGCCTGATTTCAAAGTTTCGTGAGTGAAAACTTACTCCAAACTAACTTAGACTGGAGTAAGTGAAGATTTTTGTACGCTCGAAAAAACCTTGTCTACACTTTAGAAAATCAGGCGTAGGTTACAAATCAGGCGTAGGGAATGGTGGGGGGGCGGGGTGTTTAAAGGGAAGTTTACAAACATTAAACACTTCAGTTTTACAAATAAAGAGCCATCATCAATAATAAATGATAAATACATCAATAAATCAACCAATAAATCAATCAAAAAAAATTAATAAGAAATAATTTTTTTAAAAAATCAATAAATAAAACATTTTCTACTTACCGACTGCAGCACCGGGAGCCCTCCAACAGCGTGCTGGGATGCCCCCCTCAGTGTGTCTCTGTCAGTGTCTCTATCTCTCTGTCTGTCTGTGTGTCTCTCATTCTCTGTCTGTCAGTGTCTGTGTTTCTGACAGCGAGGGGAGGCGGGGAGCAGAGGGAGGGAAGGGGGAGGGAAGGGGGAGTAGGGGGAGGGATGGGGGAGAATGGGGAGAGATGGGGAGAGATGGGAAGAAGGGGGAGGGATGGGGGAGAAGGGGGAGGGATGGGGGAGAAGGGGAGGGATGGGGGAGAAGGGGGGAGGGGGAGAGGGAGAAGGGGGGAGAAGGGGATAAAGGGGAGAAGGGGGAGAAAGGAGATGGGGAGGGGAAAGGAGATGGGGGGGAAGGAGATGAGGAGGGGAAAGGAGATGGGGGGGAAGAAGATGGGGAGGGGAAAGGAGATGGGGAGGGAAAGGAGATGGGGGGGAGAAGGAGATTCGGGGGGGAGAAGGAGATTGCGGGGGGGGAAAGGAGATTGGGGGGGAGAAGGAGATTGGGGGGGGGAGAAGGAGATTGGGGGGGGGGAAGGAGAAGGGGGAGGGAGGCTGAACGGGCCGGGCCTGAGACTTCGGGCAGAGCCCGTCCCCAGCACCAGATTTACAGGTAGGTGGCGTTGGGTCGGGTCGGGGGGGTGGTGGGAGGAAGGTCGGTTCGGGTCGGAGGGAGGGAGGGAGGGAGAGGGAGGACAGGTCGGGGGGAGGGAGGTCAGGTCGGATCCAGTCCGGAGGCGGGGTGGGGAGCGGGTGTCGGGTCCGGTCCGGAGGAAGGGGGGGGAGCGGGTGTCGGGTCCGGTCCGGGGGCGGGTGGGGGGGGCGGGGAGCGGGTGTCGGGTCCGGTCCGGGGGAAGGGGGGGGAGCGGGTGTCGGGTCCGGTCCGGGGGCGGGGGGGGGAGCGGGTGTCGGGTCCGGTCCGGGGGCGGGTGGGGGGGGCGGGGAGCGGGTGTTGTGTCCGGTCCGGAGGCGGGGGGTGGGGGGAGCGGGTGTTGTGTCCGGTCCGGAGGCGGGGGGTGGGGGGAGCGGGTGTCGGGTCCGGTCCGGGGGCAGGCGGGGGGGGGGGGGGGAGCGGGTGTTGTGTCCGGTCCGGAGGCGGGGGGTGGGGGGAGCGGGTGTTGTGTCCGGTCCGGAGGCGGGGGGTGGGGGGAGCGGGTGTCGGGTCCGGTCCGGGGGCAGGGGGGGGAGCGGGTGTCGGGTCCGGTCCGGGGGCAGGCGGGGGGGGGGGGGAAGCGGGTGTTGTGTCCGGTCCGGAGGCGGGGGGTGGGGGGAGCGGGTGTCGGGTCCGGTCCGAGGGCGGGAGGTGGGGGCGAGCGGGTGTCGGGTCCAGTCCGGGGGCAGGGGGCGGGAAGCAGGAAGCGGGAGTCGAGTCGGGTCAGGAGGAAGCAGGAGCTGGCCATGGGAGGAGCCTTATTCACGCAGCCCCAGTGAGGCCATTCGACCAGGGCTAGGGGCTGCGTGCTTCGGGCCCCTCCCACACAGTTTTGGGCGCCTGGAGCTACTGCACTTGCGTGCCCACTGTAGCGCGCATGTGCAGAGGTCCCGGCACTGTTTTCAGCGCAGGGACCTGGCTCCGCCCACTTCAGCTCCTGCTCGCTGCGCCGAGGGCCAGAGGACCTGCAGGGAGGTGGAGAATACGGAGGGTTTTTTTAGGCGCACTTTGTGGCGTGAAAAACGGGAGTCCAGGTCAGGATTGCGCCGTTCTAGGCGCGGCTCGAAACTTGGGCCCATTGAGACAGCAGAGAGAGAAAGGGACTTGGGCACAAAGAGTATGAGAAACAGCAAGGGAGGCAGAGAGAGAGAGAGAGAGAGCAAAAACCGAGACAGTGGGAAAGAAAAAGACAGGGAGAAGGAAAGAAAGAGAGAGAGAGAGAGAGAGTGAGGGAGAGCAGGGATTGAAAGCGACAGGACGAAAAGCGAGACATTGACAAAGAGAGAGCGATAGGAACAGAGAAGGAGAGAGGAGAGAGGAAGCAGAGAGAGAAAGGGAAAAGATTAGGGATAGACACACACACACAGAAAAGGGACAGTCACAAAAGGAAACAGAAAAGACAAAGACAGAGACAGAAGGGTAAAGAGAGAGAGAGAGACAGAGAGAGAAGGAATAGAAAGCGAGAGAAAGGAACTGAGAGAAAGGAACGTGACAAAAGGTGAATGAAAGTTCAGAGGTGAAGGAGTCAAGGGGCAAGTAGCAGAATGGCTAACAAGCTGGCGACAAAACAACACACAGTGAAGAGCAGTTAAAGTTAGTTAATCAGACTGGCGGAAGGTGAGAAGTGATGTTACACTGGGTAATGGTGCTGGGACCACCGCTGTTCACCATTTAGCTAAACGATTTGTACTATTTCTAAATTTGCAGATTACAGCAAATTGAGGGGTAGATTTATTACTGAGCAAGACTGCGACATAATGCAAGAAGATGTTAATAAACTTGCAGAATAGGTGTGTAAATGGCAACTGAATTTCTATATAGATAATTGGGAGATGGTTCATTTTGGTAGGAGAAATAAGGAGACCACATATTCCTTGGGAAAAAATGGATAAAGGACTAAGCGATAGAGCTGTAAACATTCACATATCATTAAAAGTATCAATGTAAGCTTATAAGGGCATAAAATGAAAACAAAGCACTGGGGTTAAATTCTAGAGAATAGAATCTAATACAGGGAACTTATGTTAAACTTGTACATGACCTTGGTTAGACCACATGCAGAGTACTGCGTACACTTCTGGTTTCAATATTACAAAAAGGATATCGATGAAGTAACTATCTTTTTTGTTCTAAGCATCTCATTTTATTCCGTGTCTGTGAATTTCTGGGCAGTGTTCCACATTTTCACAATACTTTGTGTGAAAAAGTTGTTCCTGGATTCAAATGGAACTGGTTTTATCCAAATTCTAATCTTATAAGAATCAGCATGTAAATTTAATTTTAGAAATTAGTTTATTTGGATAAGGGAATGAAAACAAGTCCACGTTCCTGTTGGGTAAAGATTTCTAGGTACAACACCCAACAGCCACTGGTTAATCAGTGACATTCATCATCATCATAGGCAGTCCCTCGGAATCGAGAAGACTTGCTTCCACTCTTAAAAATGAGTCCTTAGGTAGCTGAACAGTCCAATACGAGAATCACAGTCCCTGTCACAGGTGGGACAGATAGTCGTTGAGGGAAAGAGTGGGTGGAACTGGTTTGCCGCACGCTCTTTCCGCTGCCTGTGCTTGACTTCTGCATGCACTCGGCGATGAGACTCGAGGTGCTCGGCGCCCTCCCAGATGCACTTCCTCCACTTAGGGCAGTCTTTGGCCAGGGACTCCCAGGTGTCAGTGGGGATGTCGCTCTCTTTCAGGGAGGCTTTGAGGGTGTCCCTGTAATGTTTCCGCTGCCCCGCTTTGGCTCATTTGCCATGAAGGAGTTCCGAATAGAGCACTTGCTTTGGGAATCTCGTGTCTGGCATGCGAATGATGTGGCCTGCCCAGCGAAGCTGACCAAGTATGGTCAGTGCTTCAATGCTGGGATCTTGGCCTGGTTGAGGGTACTAATGTTGGCGCGTCTATCCTCCCAGGGGATTTGTAGGATCTTGTGGAGGCTTCGTTGGTGGTATTTCTCCAGCGACTTGAGGTGTCTACTGTACATGGTCCATGTCTGAGCCATACAGAAGGGCGGGTATTACTACAGCCCTGTAGACAATGACATTATAGAAACATAGAGACATAGAAAATAGGTGCAGGAGTAGGCCATTTGGCCCTTCGAGCCTGCACCACCATTCAATAAGATCATGGCTGATCATTCACCTCACTACCCCTTTCCTGCTTTCTCTCCATACCCCTTGATCCCTTTAGCCATAAGGGCCATATCTAACTCCCTCTTGAATATATCCAATGAACTGGCATCAACAACTCTTTGCGGTAGGGAATTCCACAGGTTAACAACTTTCTGAGTGAAGAAGTTTCTCCTCATCTCAGTCATAAATGGCTTACCCCTTATCCTTAGACTATGACCCATGCTTCTGGACTTCTCCAACATCGGGAACATTCTTCCTGCATCTAACCTGTCCAGTCCCGTCAGAATTTTATATGTTTCTGAGATCCCCTCTCATCCTTCTAAACTCCAGTGAATACAGGCCCAGTCGATCCAGTCTCTCATCATATGTCAGTCCTGCCATCCCGGGAATCAGTCTGGTGAACCTTCGCTGCACTCCCTCAATAGCAAGAATGTCCTTCCTCAGATTAGGAGACCAAAACTGAACACAATATTCCAGGTGAGGCCTCGCCAATGCCCTGTACAACTGCAGTAAGACCTCCCTACTCTTATACTCAAATCCCCTAGCTATGAAGGCCAACATACCATTTGCCTGATGTACAATGACACCCAGGTCTCGTTGCACCTCCCTTTTTCCTAATCTGCCGCCATTCAGATAATATTCTGCCTTCGTCTTTTTGCCACCAAAGTGGATAACCTCACATTTATCCACATTATATTGCATCTGCCACTCATTTGCCCACTCACCTAACCTGTCCAAGTCACCTTGCAGCCTTTTAACATCCTCCTCACAGCTCACACTGCCACCCAGCTTAGTGTCACCTGCAAACTTGGAGATATTACACTCAATTCCCTCATCCAAATCATTAATGTATATTGTAAAGAGCTGGGGTCCCAGCACTGAGCCCTGCAGCACTCCACTAGTCACTGCCTGCCGTTCTGAAAAGGACCCATTTATCTCGACTCTCTGCTTCCTGTCTGCCAACGAGTTCTCTATCTACGTCAGTATATTACCCCAATTACGATGCGCTTTAATTTTGCACACCAATCTCTTGTGCGGGACCTTGTCAAAAGCCTTTTGAAATCCAAATACACCACATCCACTGGTTCTCCCTTGTCCACTCTACCAGTTACATCCTCAAAAAATTCCAGAAGATTTGTCAAGCAGGATTTCCCTTTCATAAATCCATGCTGACTTGAACCGATCCCGTCACTGCTTTCCACATGTGCTTCTATTTCATCTTTAATAATTGATTCCAACATTTTCCCCATTACTGGTGTCAGGCTAACCGGTCTATAATTACCCACCTTCTCTCTCCCTCCCTTCTTAAAAAGTGGTGTTACATTAGCTACCCTCCAGTCCATAGGAACCGATCCAGAGTCGATCGACTGTTGGAAAATGATCACCAGTGCATCCACTATTTCTAGGGCTTCTTCCTTAAATACTCTGGGATGCAGACTATCAGGCTCCGGCGATTTATCGGACTTCAATCCCATCAATTTCCCTAACACTATTTCCTGGCTAATAAGGATTTCCTTCAGTTCCTCCTTCTCACTAGACCTTCGGTCCCTTAGTATTTCCGGAAGGTTATTTGTGTCTTCCTTCGTGAAGACAGAACCAAAGTATTTATTTAACTGGTCCGCCATTTCTTTGTTCCCCATTATAAATTCATCTGAATCTGACTGCAAGGGACCTACATTAATCTTCACTAATCTTTTTCTCTTCACATATCTATAGAAGCTTTTGCAGTCAGTTTTTATGTTCCCAGTAAGCTTCCTCTCATACTCTATTTTTCCCCTCCTAATTAAACCTTTTGTCCTCCTCTGCTGTATTATAAAATTCTCCCAGTCCTTAGGTTTGCTGCTTTTTCTGGCCAATTTATATGCCTCTTCCTTGGATTTCACACTATCCTTAATTTCCCTTGTTAGCCACGGTTGAACCACCTTCCCTGTTTTATTTTTACTCCAGACAGGGATGTACAATTGTTGAAGTTCATCCATGTGATCTTTAAATGTTTGCCATTGCCTATCCACCATCAACCCTTTAAGTACCACTCACCAGTCTATTCTAGCCAATTCACATCTCATACCATCGAAGTTTTCTTTCCTTAAGTTCAGGACCCTAGTCTCTGAATTAACTGTGTCACTCTCCATCTTAATAAAGAATTCTACCATATTATGGTCACTCTTCCCCAAAGGGCCTTGCACAACAAGATTGCTAATTATTCTCTTCTCATTGCACATCACCCAGTCTAGGATGGCCAGCCCTCTAGTTGGCTCCTCGACATATTGGTCGAGAAAACCATCCCTAATACACTCCAGGAAATCCTCCTCCACCGCATTGCTACCAGTTTGGTTAGCCCAATCAATATGTAGATTAAAGTCACCCATGATAACTGCTGTACCTTTATTGCACACATCCCTAATTTCCTGTTTGATGCTGTCCCCAACCTTACTATTACTGTTTGGTGGTCTGTACATAACTCCCACTAGCGTTTTCTGCCCTTTGGAAATTCATAGCTCCACCCATACCGATTCCACATCATCCAAGCTAATGGTCTTCGTTACTATTGCATTAATTTCCTCTTTAACCAGCAATGCCACCCTGCCTCCTTTTTCTTTCTGTCTATCCTTCCTAAATATTGAATACCCCTGGATGTTGAGTTCCCAGTCTTGGTCACCCTGGAGCCATGTCTCCGTGATGCCAATTACATCATATCCGTTAACTGCTATCTGCGCAGTTAATTCGTCCACCTTATTCCGAATACTCCTCGCATTGAGGCACAGAGCCTTCAGGCTTGTCTTTCCAACACACTTTGCCCCTTTAAAATTTTGCTGTAATGTGGCCCTTTTTTCTTTTTGCCTTGGGTTTCTCTGCCCTCCATTTTCTTCTTTCTATCTTTTGCTTCTGCCCCCATTCTACTTCCCTCTGTCTCCCTGCATTCGTTCCCATCTCTCTGCCATATTAGTTTAACTCCTCCCCAACAGCATTAGCAAACACTCCCCCCTTTGGTTCCAGTCCTGCCCAGGTGCAGACCGTCCGGTATGTACTGGTCCCACCTCCCCCAGAACCGGTTCCAATGTCCTAGGAATTTGAATCCCTCCCTGCTGCACCACTCCTCAAGCCATGTATTCATCTGAGCTATCCTGTGATCCCTACTCTGACTAGCACATGGCACTGCTAGCAATCCTGAGATTACTACATTATGTGGGTCCTGACAAACAAGACCACTACATATGGTAGCACTATACCATAAAAAAGTTTCACATATTTTTGACTGTTATATGTACTGTTTCCACTTACATTTTTTATTGTGTTGTTTTGTAGTTTTCCAGATGCCTCCCTGTAGAATCTTATGCAGAAAATGGCCATAACCTGCAGTTATGAAATACAAATCTATGCAGAAATAATGACTGTTACAATTGTTTATTCATCATATGTTGCTCAGTTGATAGCCAGTCCAAGTCCAATAGGATGAAAGTCTCTTTGCTGTTGCCTGCAGGAGTCCCAATTTGAGAGTAAATTGTGTTCCCCTGTTAAGACTTTGTTAAACACACATTCTGCACACTGCACATTTCTGAATAAAAGCTGGTGAAATTGTGCTTCCTATTCCTGCCCTGCTCAGGGACAAAACTGTCCTCATCCTCCAAGAGACACAATCCCACGTTAGCACAGGGGTTGGATAGGGAATTGGTTAAGAGGTAGGAGACAGAGTCTCAATTTGGCAGGATGCAACTAGTGGGGCTTCAGCTTTTCATAATATTTATTTTAAAGGGGCTGTTGGAACATAGAGACCTGGGGTTGTATGTACACACATCTTTGAAGGTGGCAGAACAAGTTGAGAATGGCGTTAAACGAACAGATGTAATCCTTGACTTTATTAATATTGGAATAGAGTAAAAAAGCAAGGAACAGACAGGCATTTCTGGGGCCACAGAAGTGACTCCAGGATGGTATGTTGCCTCCCTGGTGCCAGGGTCAAGGATGTCACCAAGCAGCTGCAGGGCATTCTGGGGGGAGATGGTGAACAGTCAGAGAGCGTGGTCCATATCGAGACCAATGACATAGATCAAAAGAGGGATGAGGTCCTACATGCAGACTTTAGGGAGCTAGGAGAGAGATTAAAAAGCAGGACCTCAAAGATAGTAATCTCTGGATTGCTCCCGGTGCCATGTGCTAGTGAGTACAGACATAAGAGGATACAAGCCAGACGGGTTGCACCTCAACAGAGCCGGGGCCAGTATCCTCGCAGGGGTGGGGGGGCGGGGTTGCTAGTGTTGCTGCGGAGGGTTTAAACTAGCTTGGCATGGAGATGGGAACCTGAGAGTAGGTTCAGAAGGGAGAGAAGCAAAGCTGGAATTTGAAAGCAGAAAATTAGAAAATAAACTTGGAAGGCAGAGGAATCAAAGATACAATGGACAACTAGGGAGTAAGGCAGATGAGCTGAGAGCTCAAATAGACACTTTTGAGTATGATATTATAGCTATTACTGAGACATGGCTGAAAGAAGGGCAGGTATGGCAACTCAACATTCCCGATTGCAGGGTTTTCAGACGGGATAGAGAGGGGATAAAAAAGTACTTATTAAAGAATCAATTACAGCTGTGAGGAGGGATGAACTGTTAAAAGGACCATCAAATGAGGCATGTGGGTTGAACTGAAGAACAAAAAGAGGCGATCACACTGCTGGGAGTGTACTATTGATCCCCAAACAGTCAGAGGGAGATAGAAGAGCAAATATGTAGGCAAATATCTGAGAAATGCAAAAACTATAGCGTAGTAAAGTAGGGGATTTGAACTGCCCTAATATTAGCTGGGACAGAAGTAATATTGAAGGTATAGAGGGTGCAGAATTCCTAAAATGCATTCAAGAGAACATTTTTTAGCCAATATGTAGCAAGCCCAACAAGGGAGGGCAAAGTTCTGGATTTAGTTTTAGAGAATTAAGCTGGGCAGCTGGAAGCGTTTTCAGTGCGAGCATTTTGATGCTCGTGATAATTTAGTTAGATTTAGGGTAGTTATGGAAACGGATAGACCAAGAATAAAGGTTCTCAATTTTGCTAAGCTGAGAGGTGATTTAGCCAAGGTGGGCTGGAAACAGCTACTGGCAGGTAAATCAGTGACAGAGCAATGGGAGGCATTCAAGGAGGAGATCCGAAGGGTTCAGATCAAGTATGTTCCCTTAAAGAAAAAGAGTAGGACGAACAAATCTGAAATTCCCTGGATGTCAATGGGCATACAGGGTAGGATAAAGAAAAAAGGAAGGCTTATGACAGAAAGCAAGGGCTAAGCATTGCAAAAACCCTAGCATATAGAAAATGTAGGGGTGAAATTAAAAAGGAAATTAGGAAAACAAAGAGAGAGCATGAAAAATGTTTGGTAAGTAAAATCAAGGAAAACCAAAAGATGTTTTATAACTACATTATGAGCAAGAGGATAACTCAAGAAAAAGTAGGGCCTATTTGAGACTTTAATCTGTGTGTGGAGGCGGTAGATTTGGGTATGGTTTTTAATGAATACTTTGTGTCTGTTTTCACAAAGGAGAGGGGCGATGCAGACATTGCAATCAGGGAGGAGAAGCGTGAAATATTAGATGAAATAAACATTGAGAGAGAATGTATTAAGAGGTATAGCAGCTTTTAAAGTGGATGAATCCCCAGGCCCGGATAAAATGTATCCCAGGTTGTTAAGAAAAACAAAAGAGGAAATAACAGAGGCTCTGACCATTATTTGCCAATCCTCTCTGGCTACAGGTGTGGTGCCAGAGGACTGGAGGACTGCTAACATTGAACCTTTGTATAAAGGGGAGAAACATAGAAAATAGGTGCAGGAGTCGGTCTTTCGGCCCTTCGAGCCTGCACCACCATTCGATAAGATCATGGCTGGTCATTCCCTCAGTACCCCTTTCCTGCTTTCTTTCCATACCCCTTGATCCCTTTAGCCGTAAGGGCCATATCTAACTCCCTCTTGAATATATCCAATGAACTGGCATCAACAACTCTCTGCAGCAGGGAATTCCACAGGTTAACAACTCTCTCAGTGAAGAAGTTTCTCCTCATCTCAGTCCTAAATGACCTACCCATTATCCTAAGACTGTGTCCCCTGGTTCTGGACTTCCCCAACATCGGGAACAATCTACCCGCATCAAACCTGTCCCGTCCCGTCAGAATCTTGTATGTTTCTATGAGATCCCCTCTCATCCTTCTAAACTCCAATGTATAAAAGCCCAGTTGATCCAGTCTCTCCTCATATGTCAGTCCGGCCATCCCGGGAATCAGTCTGGTGAACCTTCGCTGCACTCCCTCAATAGCAAGAACATCCTTCCTCAGATTAGGAGACCAAAATTGAATACAATATTCCAGGTGAGGTCTCACCAAGGCTCTGTACAACTGCAGTAAGACCTCCCTGCTCCTATACTCAAATCCCCTAGCTATGAAGGCCAACATATCATTTGCCTTATTCACCGCCTGCTGCACCTGTATGCCAACTTTCAATGACTGATGAACCATGACACCCAGGTCTTGTTGCAATTTCCCTTTTCTAATCTGCCACCATTCAGATAATATTCTGTCTTCGCGTTTTTGCCCCCAAAGTGGATAACCTCACATTTATCCACGTTATACTGCATCTGCCATTAAGTTGCCCACTCAATTAACCTGTCTCTTAGCGTCCACCTCACAGCTCACACCGCCACCCAGTTTAGTGTCATCTGCAAACTTGGAGATATTACACTCAATTCCTTCATCCAAATCATTGATATATATTGTAAAGAGTTGGGGTCCCAGCACTGAGCCCTGTGGCACTCCACTAGTTACTGCCTGCCATTCTGAAAAGGACCCGTTTATCCCGACTCTCTAATTCCTGTCTGCCAACCAGTTCTCTATCCACATCAGTATATTACCCCCAATACCATGTGCTTTGATTTTGCACACCAATCTCTTGTGTGGGACCTTGTCAAAAGCCTTTTGAAAGTCCAAATACACCACATCCAGTGGTTCTCCCTTCCCACTCTACGAGTTACATCCTCAAAAAATTCTAGAAGATTTGTCAAGCATGATTTCCCCTTCATAAATTCATGCTGACTTGGACCGATCCTGTCACTGCTTTCCAAATACGCTGCTATTTCATCCTTAATAAGTGATTCCAACATTTTCCCCACCACTGATGTCAGGCTAACCGGTCTATAATTACCCGCTGTCTCTCGCCCTCCCTTTTTAAAAAGTGGTGTTACATTAGCTACCCTCCATAGGAGCTGATCCCGAGTCGATGGACTGTTGGAAAATGATCACCAATGCATCCACTATTTCTAGGGCCCCTTTCTTAAGTTCTCTGGGATGCAGACTATCAGGCCGTGGGGATTTATTGGCCTTCAATCCCATCAATTTCCCTAACACAATTTCCCGCCTAATAATGCTATCCTTCAGTTTCTCCTTCTCAGTAGACCCTTGGTCCCCTAGTACTTTCGGAAGGTTATTTGTGTCTTTCTTTGTGAAGACAGAACCAAAGTATTTGTTCAATTAGTCTGCCTTTTCTTTGTTCCCCATTATAAATTCACCTGAATCCGACTGCAAGGGTCGTACATTTGTCTTCACTAATTTTTTTCTCTTCACATATCTATAGAGCTCCTCATCTCGAAACTAAATGGCTTACCCCTTATCCTTAGACTGTGACCCCTGGTTCTGGACTTCCTTAACATCGAGTTCATTCTTCCTGCATCCAGTCCCGTCAGAATTTTATATGTTTCTATGAGATCCCCTCTCATTCTTCTAAACTCTAGTGAATACAGGCCCAGTCGATCCAGTCTCTCCTCAGGGCTAGACCAAGTAATTATAGGCCAGTCAGCCTAACCTCGGTGGTAGGAAAATTACTGGAAAAAATTCAGAGGGACAGGATAAATCTTCCTTTAGAAAGACACTGATTAATCGGGGCCAGTCAGCATGAATTTTTTAAGAGCAGGTAATGGCTGACTAACTTGATTGAATTTTTTGAGGAGATAACAAGGAGGGTCGATGAGGGTCGTGCATTTGATGTAGTGTATACAGATTTTAGCAAAGTTTTTGATAAGGTCCCACATGGCAGACTGGTCATGAAAGTAAACACCCATGGGATCCAAGGGAAAGTGGCAAGTTGGATCCAAATGTGGCTCAGAGGCAGGAAGCAAAGGGATATGGTTGATGGGTGTGTTTGTGATTGGAAGGCTGTTGCCAGTGGTGTTCTGCAGGGCTCAGTACTACGTCCCACCTTTTTGTGGTATACATCAATGATTTGACTTGAATGTAGGGTCTATGATTAAGAAGTTTGCAGATTATACAAAAATTGGCTGTGTGGTTGATAATGAAGAAGAAAGCTGCCGACTGCAGGAAGATATCAATCAACTGGTCAGGTGGACAGAACAGTGGCAAATGGAATTCAATCCAGAGGAGTGTGAGGTCATGCATTTGGGGAGGTCTAACAAGGTAAGGGAATACACATTAATGGTAGGACACAGAGAAGTGTAGAGGAACAAAAGGATCTTGGAGTGCATGTCCACATATCCCTGAAGGTAGCAGGCCAGGTTGATAGGGCGGTTAAGAAGGCATACGGAATGCTTGCCTTTATTAGCCAAGGTTTGGAATACAAGAGCAACGGGGTTATACTTGAACTGTACAAAACACTTGTTACGCCACAGCTGGAGTACTATGTCACCGCATTACAGGAAGGACGTGATTGCACTGGGAATATTTACGAGGATGTTTCCGCGAGTGGAGAATTTTAGCTATGGGGAAAGATTGGATAGGCTTGATTTGTATTCCTTGGATCAGGGGAGGCTGAGGGGAGACCTCATTGAGTTGTATAAACTTATGAGGGACCTAGATAGAGTGGATAGGAAGGACCTATTTTCCTTAGCAGAGTGGTCAATAATGAGGAGGCATAGATTTAATGTAATTGGTAGGAGGTTTAGAGGGGATTTGAGGGGAAATACTTTCACCCAGAGGTCAGTGGGGGTATGGAACTCAACGCCTGAAAGGGTGGTAGAGGCAGAAACCCTCACCACTTAAAAAAAGTATTTGGACATGGACTTGAAGTGCCGTAACCTAAAAGGCTACAGACCAAAAGCTGGAAAGTGGGATTAGGCTGTAGTGCTGTTTGTCAGCTGATGCGGACACAATGGGTCGAGATAGACCCCTTCTGTGCTGTAAATGTATATGATTCTATGATTCTACATTATGTTCAGCCTTCATAAAACACTGATTAGGCCTGATCTACCATATTGTGTTCAATTCTGGGCAGCAAACTTTAGGAAGGCCTTCGAGAGATTGCGAGAGATTTACTAGAATTATACCAAGGATGATGGACTTCAGGAGTGTTTGATGGGGACAGAATGGCAGCAGATTAGGAAAAGGGGAGGTGCAACGAGACCTGGGTGTCATGGTACATCAGTCATTGAAAGTTGGCATGCAGGTACAGCAGGCGGTGAAGAAGGCAAATGGCATGTTGGCCTTCATAGCTAGGGGATTTGAGTATAGGAGCAGGGAGGTCTTACTGCAGTTGTAGAGGGCCTTGGTGAGGCCTCACCTGGAATATTGTGTTCAGTTTTGGTCTCCTAACCTGAGGAAAGACGTTCTTGTTATTGAGGGAGTGCAGCGAAGGTTCACCAAACTAATTCCCGGGATGGCAGAACTGACATATAAGGAGAGACTGGATCGACTGGGCCTATATTCACTGGAGTTTAGAAGGATGAGAGGGGATCTCATAGAAACATATAAAATTCTGATGGGACTGGACAGGTTAGATGCAGGAAGAATGTTTCCGATTTTGGGGAAGTCCAGAAGCAGGGTTAAGCCATTTAAGACTGAGATGAGGAGAAACTTCTTCACTCAGAGAGTTGTTAACCTGTGGAATTCTCTACTGCAGAGAGTTGTTGATGCCAGTTAATTGGATATATTCAAGAAGGAGTTAGATATGGCCCTTAAGGCTAAACGGATCAAGGGGTATGGAGAGAAAGCAGGAAAGGGGTACTGAGGTGAATGATCAGCCATGATCTTATTGAATAGTGGTGCAGGCTCGAAGGCCGAATGGCCTACTCCTACACCTATTTTCTATGTTCTCTGTTCTATGTGGCAGACTGGAGAATCTGGGATTGTACTCCTTAGAACAATGAAGGTAAAGAGTAGATTTGATCGAGGTGTTCAATACCATGAACCGTTTTGATAGAGTAAATCAGGAAAAACAACATGGTAGTGTGACAGGATGTGTTTCCTGACTCTCACTGCCTTTTTCCAAAACATCTAACCGCCTCCCTTTTTAAACCTATTTTCTGTTCTCCTTCCACCCCGTGTCTGATAGAGCATGGAATACCCTATCAATCCTTCACAGTAAAATAGCATCTATGGAGAGAAATGAACTTTGGTGGGCTGTGAAACGCATGCAAGTGGATTGGTTCCTCATTAAACAACCCGTCTGATTTTCCTCTTCATTGGCTTCAGTGGAAAGTTGCATGGAGCATTTACCGCCCATTTCACACTCCGGCTTCAGGTGAATTCCACCCCACATCTGCCCAACTGGGCAGACAAAAGGGGCCGATTTACACTGTCACCGGTGGGTAGAAAGCTGGGATAGAGGGTCCATCACCCAATTTAACGGAAAGCAAGATTAGGTGGGGTGTCAAATTGGCGGCCGGTCCTGTACCAACAGATTTCCACTCAGCGGCGAGAGTGAAAATTACCCTATGACAAGGTAGATTTTCAGATTGGCCGCACATTGTAGAAATTGCCCAATTTTGTTTCTTTTGAAGTCGAATGGTTTCTGGAATTGGTAGCTGATACACAACGCCAGTTTAACTCCCGGGACACAAGTTGAAAATCGGCCCCATCATTGTTTCAAGAGAAACCAAATATCTATGTAACTTCTCAATTGTACGTGTGGTATCTGGACTCTTTTCCCCAAAGTTCAATAGTCTGCAACCCATAACTACCCTGACTCCTGCATGGCCACTGTTGCAATATATTCAGTTATTGAGGTTATATTCGAGTTGGAATGTAAACATCTTCACATGCTCATTGACCAATTGCGTCAAGTAGAAAATGGGCAGCATATCTTTCTCACTTTTACCCTACCTTCCTAATGGTGTCCATTAACACCGGGATAGAGTTTTACCTTTTGTGGGGGCTTAGAGTATTCTTCTGTTGGAACTTTTCCCCTGTTTGTCTTCACCACACACATGAACAATTATCCGAAGGGGAGACTGTGGAGCAGCCAAGAAGTAGGAAGCATGGCTCAGGAAATCTGAGGCCAATTTTAATGTTGCTAAAACCAGTGGGCTGGGTGTATATTACTCGGCATATGCAAAGCATGGATTCTGCATGGCTTAGCACCGTAATGCTGGGCGCACTTCCTCACTAAATCACCATAGAAACCTCAGTTCAGTCATGGGACTAATAACTTAAATTTACAAATGAGAGGAGCTTATGTAATTTATTCAAATCACCACATTTTTTTCTCTTTTCGAAAATGGGAATATTCTTGTAAATGGATAAGATTTGCGATCAAGACTCATTTTGTCTTCTCTGCAAAGCTTTAACACAGGGGTGGTGACAAAATATCCAGTGATCTCTCATTTTTCTGAATCAATTATTCTTTCCCAAGCTGTTGAGCAAACTGACATTTCTGATATTTGATATGCCAATGACGGGGATATGTTTCATTATGTTTCAGAGTCTCACTCTCTGCTATATTACTACACCCTGAACCATGGGAGTACTGATCTGCCAGGGTATAGTTTTCTGGGACGTTTGGATGGCTGTGAAATAGTCTATTACGACAACAATATGAAAATAACAGTTCCAAGAGAGCAATGGATAGCGGAAGCATTTGACAAGAGTTATTGGGATGAATACACAATCACTTATGCTGGTTTCCATGGTCTCATCAAAGGACAGCTTGATAGATGGCTGCAACAGAACAACCAAACATCAAGTGAGTGGATTCATTGGAATGACTGCAGCGAACGATGGGGTCATTTTAACTTGGGTGATAACAACCATCAACCATATCGAACCCCATTATAAACCCTGGCGGATTTTCCCTTCCATTGCCTTCAATAGGATATACATCAATGATCTAGATTTGAATATAGGGGATATGATTAAAAAGTTTGCAGATGATACTAAAATCGGCTATGTGGTTGATAATGAAGAAGAAAGCTGCGGACTTCCAGAAAATATCAATCAACTGGTCAGAACAGTGGCAAATGGAATTTAATCTGGAGAAGTGTGAGATAATCCATTTGGGGAGGGCTAACAAGTAAAAGGAATACACATTAAATGGTAGGACACTGAGAAGTGTAGAGGAACAAAGGGACCTTGGAGTGCATGTCCACTGATCCCTGAAGGTAGCAGGACAGGTAGATAAGAAGGCATATGGAATGTTTGCCTTTGTTATCCAAGGCATAAAATACAAGAGCAGGGAGGTTATGCTTCAACTGTATAAAACACTGGTTAGGCCACAACTGGAGTACTGTGTGCAGTTCTGGTCACCACATTACAGGAAAGACGTGATTGCACTGGAGAGGGTGCAGAGGAGATTTACGAGGATGTTGCTGGGAGTGAATAATCTTAGCTATGAGAACAGATTGGATAGGCTGGATTTGTTTTCCTTGGAACAGAGGGGGCTGGGGGGAGACCTCATTGAGGTGTATAAAATTATGAGGGGCCAAGATATAGTGGATAGAAAGGGCCTATTTCCCCTAACTAGGGGCATACATTTTAAAGTAATTGGTAGAAGGTTTAGAGGGGATTTGAAGGGAAATATCTTCAAGCAGAGTGTTGTGGGGGTCTGGAACTCTCTGCCTGAAAGGGTGATAGAGGCAGAAACACTCACCACATTTAAAAAAGTACTTGGATGTGCACATGAAGTACCATAAACCTGCAGGGTTACAGACCTAGAGCTGGAAAATGGGATTAGGCTCTGACAAGATGGTCGGCACTGACAAGATGGGCCAAAATGGCCTCCTTCCATGCTGTAAATTTCTATGATTCTATGAATAGGAAGGAACATCAGGCGAGGTGTATAAAGGGAAACTACTTGAATGTCGCCCATTTTACACCAGCTCTGGAGGATAACATTAACCTAAATGAATGATATTGTTAATACTGGGGGTGAAATTCAATGTTGGATGGGTGTAAAATGGGCAGTAGCAGTGAGGCCGCCCTTCATACATGCTGCCAGATTGTCCTTTCCATTCACTTCACAGCAATCTAGGCTGGGGTATATAACAGGCGGCTTTTCCGCTACTGCCATTTAGCAACCCTGCTGAAGTTGAATCCCACTCTGGGGAGAAATCTCAATTTTTATCTGCAGGTGAAATCTGGGCGCCTGTGAATCAGCTGTGTGTTTTCCACCTCGTTGGATTTTCTGTAAATGGGACATAGTGTCAAGTGAATGGCCAATTAACTATTGGATATACTTCACCTGGTGCTAAAAGTTTAAAATCAATGATTATTAAATGACATAGGTATTATTACATTTCATCAATGATATTTACATTGTTGTATTTATTGAATGATTTTGCTGGCAATTTTACATGTAACTAATCATATTATGTTTATTGGGGTAATTTTTAACTCTTTCGGCAAAAATGTAAAACGGTCAATATCGGACCGGCCACCCGTTCCACGCCTTGCTTGGATTCCCTTTCCAATGGGTGAGGTGTATAACAAGCCACTGATCAGATATTGCCTGCCTTACACTATGGCCACAATTAAAAATTAACCCCCCCTCCCCCCCCCCCCACGATTCATGGTAATATTTCTCTTAATGAATGATATTAGTAATACATTTACTGAATGACATTGGAAATATCAATTATTGAATCATATTGGCAATATTGTGTTTATTGAATTGTATTGTCAATTTTAAATGTAAGTATCATTATTCATGTTATTGCAATTGTTGAATGATATTGGTAAGCATGTATATAATCTGTAATGTAGATATGTAAGTTTGAGGATCAAATGCCATCTTATATCCAGCAGATGGTTTATCAAAAAAGCAGAATGCACTGCACACAGTATTCTATCCATTAGGAATCATTTTTTCTTTGGGCAATAGTGTAAAATGAGTGAGATTAAAATGACTGCCCAATATAATCCTTGTCCGATTTATTTTCTTCCATTCATCTCAAAAGGACATGGAAATCTGGCTGGGTGTAAAATGGACAGCCAATCCAATATTGCCCATTTTACACTCTCACCCAAAGTCAAAATTACCCCCATGGAGTCAAGTTCATTGTAACAAGATTAGCGGACAGGGAATACTAGCCCATACTGTGAAAACATATTTCAGTCCCCAATTTATAATTTCTGGCATGTTCTAATATGACATATAGTTAAGTAACAAAGTTCACAGAAAATTATGAAGGGTGAGAAGTAGAGTTGGTTTGCACATAATATTTTTACAGGTGTACAGCATTGCAGGACATTCTGAGGGGGAGGGGGAAGAACCAGAAATCATGGTCCTTATCGGTACCAACGGCATAGGTAGGAAGAGGAAGGAGGTCTTGCAGACAGATGTTAGGGAGCTAGGAAAGGGATTAAAAAGCAGGACCTCAAAAGGTAGTAATCTCTGGATTACTCCTGGTGCCATGCGAGAGTGAGTATAGAAATAGGTGGATAGAGCAGATTAATGCATGGCTGGAGAGATGGTGCATAGGGAAGGCTTCAGATTCTTGGGGCATTGGGATCGGTTGTGAGGGAGCTGGGACTTGTACAGGCTGAAATGGGTTGCACCTCAACAGAGCCGTTACCAATATCCTCATGGGGAGATTTGCTAGTGCTGTGGGGGAGGCTTTAAATTAATTTGGCAGGGGGATGGTCACCAGGATGTATCATTAGAAAGAAAAAACAAAGGATTGGGAGAGACGGATAGCACTAATGTAAGAAATAGTAAGGTATTAGGTGGGGTTAGTCGAAGAGAGAATACAGGATGGTCTAAGATAGGTTGAAAGTGTGTGTATGTGAATGCATAATACATAGTAAACACAGTTGGTGGGCTGCAGGAGCAAATAGCCACTTGGGAATATGATATCGTGGCAATAATGGAGACCAGGCTCAAAAAAGCACAGGATTCGGTATTAAATATTTCTGGATATAGGGTGTTCAAAAAGGTAACACAAGAACACGAGAAGTAGGAGCAGGAATAGGCCATTTGACCCCTCGAACCCGCTCTGCCATTTAATGAGATCATGGCTGATCTGATCATGGACTCAGTTCCACTTCCCTGCCCGCTCTCCATAACCCTTTATTCCCTTATCATTCAAAAATCTGCCTATCTCCGCCTTAAATATATTTAATGACCCAGCCACCACAGCTCTCCGGGGCAGAGAATTCCACAGATTTACAACCCTCAGAGAAGAAATTCCTTTGCATCTCAGTTTTAAATGGGTAGCCCCTTATTCTGAGACTATGCCGTGAATAATCCAGAGAAGGAAATATAGAAGGTAGTGTGGCTGTATTGTTTAAGGAAAATGTTAGTGTTGGAGAGAGAGGATGTTATGGAGGGGTCAAGGACAGAATCTATATGGCTAGAGTTAAGAAATAATAGAGGTGCCATTGCACTACTAGGTGTACTCAATAGGCCACCAGCTAGTGGGAAAAATAAGAAGGAGCAAATTTGCAGAGAAATTACAGGGAGACATAAGAACTATAGAGCAGTGATAATGGGGGACATCAACTATCCTAATATAGACTGGGATAATAATTCAACTATCCTAATATAGACTAGGATAATAATTCAACTATCCTAATATAGACTGGATAATAATTCAACTATCCTAATATAGACTGGGGTAATAATTCAACTATCCTAATATAGACTAGGATAATAATAGAGTAAAGGGTAGAGAGGGGGAAGAATTTCTGGTGTGTTCAGGAGAACTTTCTTGATCAGTATGTTTCTGGCCCAACGAAGGAGGCATTGCTGGATCTGGGTCTGGGGATTGAGGGAAGTCAAGTGTCAGTAGGTGAACATTTAGGGAACAGTGATCATAGTATCATAAGGTTTAGATTAGTTATGGAAAAGGACAGGGAGCAACCTACAGTAAAAATACTTAATTGGGAAAAGGCAAATTGCAGTGGGATGAGAACGGATCTGGCCCGGTAGATTCAAATCAAAGATTGCAAGGAAAACTGTAGTAGAGCAATGGGATGCCTTTGAAGAGAAAATAGTTCGGGTGCAGTCGAGGTACATTGCCACTAGGGGGGAAAGGTAAGGCAACTAAATTTAGAGCTCCCTGGATGATGGTAAGATCTATAGAGTGTAAGGAAAAGCAAAAAAAGTGCACGTACGACAGATGTCAGGTCGAGAATACATGAATACATGTGAGAATCAGGCTAAATATAGAAAGTTCAGAGGAGAAGTGAAAAATAGAGGAGCAAAGAGAGGGTATGAGCATAGAATGGCAGCTAAGATAACACATAATCGAAAAGTCTTCTACGGGCATATAAATAGTAAAGGGGAAAATAAGAGGAGGGTGGGGCTGAGTATGGACCAAAAAGGAGAGCTATGCATGGAGGCAGAGGGTATGGCCGAGGTACTAAATGAGTATTTAGCATCTATCTTCAACAATGACGAAGATGCTTCCATAGACATAGTAAAGGAGGAGGTAAAGGAGATACTGGATGGGATAAGAATTGATAAAGACGAGGTACTAGAATGACTGGCTGTACTTAAAGTAGATAGGTCACCAGGACGCTAAAGAAAGTGAAGGAAGAAATTGCGGAGGTACTGGTCATAATCTTCCAATCTTCCTTAGAAACGGGGGTGGTGCCAGAGGACTGGAGAATTGAAAATGTTACACCCTTGTTCAGAAAAGGGTGTAAAGATAAATCCAGGAACTATAGGCCAGTCAGTTTAACCTCGGTAGTGGGGAAGCTTTTATAAACAATAACCAGGGCCAAAATTAATAGTTATTTGGAGAAATGTGGATTACTTAAGGAAAGCCAGTATGGATTTGTTCAAGGCAAATCATTTCTAACCAAATTGATCGAGTTTTTTGATGAAGTAACAGAGAGGGTTGATGAAGGCATTGTGTTTGACGTGGTGCACATGGATTTCCAAAATGTGTTCGACAAAGTGACACATAATAGGCTTGCCAGCTAAGTTGAAGACCATGGAATAAAGGGACAGTGGTAGCATATGATTTGAAATTGGCTAAGTGACAGGAAACAGAGAGTAGTAGTGAACGGTTGTTTTTCGGACTGAAGGAAGGTATACAGTAGTGTTCCCCAGGGGTCAGTACTAGGACCACTGCTTTTCTTGATATATATTAATTACTTTGATGTGGGTGTACAGAGCACAATTTACAAATTTACAGATGACACAAAACTTGGAAGTATAGTTAAAAATGAGAAGGATAGTGATAAATTTCAAGACATAGACAGGCAGGTGGAATGGGCGGAAATGTGGCAGTTGAAATTTAATGCAGAAAAGTGTGAATTGATACATTTTGGTAGAAAGAATGAGGAGAGGATATATAAACTAAAGGGTACAATCCTAAAGGGGGTGCATGAACAGAGAGACTTAGGGGTATATGTGCACAAATCATTGAAGGTGGCAGGACAGGTTGAGAAAGCATTTAAAATGCTTACGGAATCCTGGGCTTTATGAATAGAGGTAATAGAGTACAAAAGCTTGGAAATTATGATGAACCTGAATAATGCACTGGTTCGGGCTCAGTTGGAATATTGTGTCCAATTCTGGGCACCGCACTTTAGGAGGGATGTGAAGGCCTTAGAGAGGGTGTAGAAAAGATTGATGAGAATTATTCCAGGAATGAGGGACTTCAGTTACGTGGATAGACTGGAAAAGCTGGGGTTGTTCTCCTTAGAGCAGAGAAGATTGAGAGGAAATTTGATAGAGGTGTTCAAAATCATGAGGGTTTGGACAAAGTAGATAGAGAGAAACTGTTACCATTGGCAGTAATGTCGATAACCAGAGGACACAGATAAAAGAACCAAAGGCAGCATAAGAAAAAAAATCTTATTTGCGCAGTGAGTTGTTAGGATCTGGAATGCACTGCCTGAAACGGTTGTGAAGGCAGCCTCAATCACAGGTTTTAAAAGTAACCATTCTATGATTCTATGAAGAGTTGGGCAATATAAAACTGAGGCATTACAGCGCCACTACTGGAGGAAGGGTGCAATTACAGCCTGTTAACGTTGGCTAGAATCATAGAATGATATAGCACAGAAAGAGGCCATTTGACCCATCATGCCTGATCCGAGTCTTTTAAAGAGCTATCCAATTAGACTCACTCCTCTGCCCTTTACCCATAGCACTGCAAAATATTCCCCTTGAAGTATTTATCCAATTCCTTTTTGAAAGTCGCTATTAAATCTGCTTCCAGCGCACTTTCAAGCATTGCATTCCAGATCACAACAATTTGTTGCATAAAAAAATCTCCTCATGTCGCCTCTGGTTCTTTTTCCAATTATCTTAAATCTGCGTCCTCTGGTTATCAAACTTTGCCACGGGAAACAGTTTCTCCGTATTCACTCTATCCAAGTCCTTAATTCATAGGAATTGATAATGGGGCAAAATTGATAACCAATGTGACAAAAGAAGTAAGATTGTGTGGACAGGCAGTACGTAACATTTCTAATACAATATAAGTAGATTAATAGTTAAATAGCAACATTTATTCAATTTGGGAAGTAGATACAGCAGTTTCTCTGGGAAAAGCAAGGCAGTTCGACAGTGGTTGGAGAGTATAATTACAGCATGATCAGCTTACAGTGGCTGCTTCAAACATAAAGGTTGATACAGGAAATTATAAAGGAAATGTTAACACAAATGTAACAGAAATATGACACCGGTCTGGACACCGGCCCAGACTGGTGGAGATTAAAGGACCAGTGCCCGGGGCCCAGACTGGTGGGGATTAAAGGACCAGGGCCCAGACCAGGGGAATTAAAGGACCAGTGCCCGGGGCCCAGACCGGTGGGGATTAAAGGACCAGGGCCCAGACCAGGGGAATTAAAGGACCAATGCCCGGGGCCCAGACCGGTGGGATCTATTTGTGGACAAGAAGATGTAACATTTTTGAATTTTCTGCTCAATTTCCTGTGGCGTTGTATAGATGAGGGATCATTTTAACTTTTGTTAAGTGTAAAATTAGTGATTTTGGATTGGTCACCCATTACACAATCTGCCCAATCTTCCCTTCCATTGGGGCCACAGTGAATTGACAGCCCACTTTACATCTGTGAAAAATGGGTGGAGTGTAAACCGGGCTTCTGATCCACTCTGAACCCATTTCACACAACTGGCAAAGACCACTTTCACTCCATCCGCTTTTTTAAAATCATAGGGGCATAACATATATCATCAAGGCCTCAAAGAAGACTTTGGTCAGGACACTGTTGGGGTTTTGCATGCAGTCCTGAGCACTTATTATAGCAAGAATATTAACCGGCAGTTGCAGTTTAACTTTGGTGCCAATTGTTCTCTTTCAGTGCTGTAAGTATGTCTGTGTGATGATGCTTGTTTCAGATACTAAATTCCATTTCTACCCTTAGTAATGGAAAGAGTGACTGGATGTGAAGTGACGAGAAAATAGCTGAAATTCTCAGACTTGGTGTGAATAGATGCGATAATTATGTAGCCATTGATTGGTTGAATTACTGTTCTAGGTACTCATTACATTCAAGGACTGTTTGGCTGTGAGCTGAATGACGCCAATCCTAGTAGAGGGCTTCTGAAGTTAGCTTTTGATGGAAGATACGCATTTAGTTTTGATAAAGACAAATTGGTTTGGACTGTACATGATCCATTAGCTCAGACCTTCAAAGCGAAATGGGATAAGGAAACAATGATGAACCATTACTTCAAGAGCTTGTTAGAAAAGGACTGTGTGGAATTATGGAAGGCATACTATTCAATTGGAAATGTATCACTAACCAGAAAAGGTAAGTTCAGAACAACCTGGGGGTAATTTTAAAGTTTGGCGATATTGTACAATGGGCGATATCGGATCAGCTTCCATTACACACCTCACCCTATCCTCTGACAGGCGGCCGATCTGATATTGCCCATTTTACACTAGCGGCAAAGGTTTAAATAAACCCCTTTAATTAATTGTGAAATGTGCGACTTTTATTGAAGTTGAAAATAATTGTCATTCTATCATGTAGTTTCCCCTGAGGTCTCAGTTGTTGCCAGGGCTGGTGATCGTTGGTTTCTCCACTGCATTGTGCTTGGATTTTACCCGCAGTCCATCAATGTGACCTGGTTGAAGAATGGAGAACATGCCCCTGAGACCAAATCTACTGGAGTATTACCCAATGAAGATGGGACGTATCAGCTAACGACAAGCCTTGAATTTGATCCGTATGATGGGAAACAATATTCCTGTCATATTGAACACAGCAGCTTGTCAGGTGGGAAGACTGTCCCCTGGGGTAAGGACATGAGCAGCAACACTGAACAATCCATCAATAATCACAAACATCCCATACAGGGAGAGAGAGCAGAAAGAGATCAATTAAATGCATGACTGAACCAAATTGCCCATTGCCTCCCTGCTTTTCTATTCCATTTCTCTAGAAATGAACCGAATATTCTGTCTCCCAGTGATTTTTAGTTGTTACTATTTGGTCTTCTGTTCTGTTGCTGATAGCCAAGAACAGGAAAATTAAATTCTTCCACTCCTTGTAACCGTATTTTCTTGTGGGTAACTTTTGCTCTTTCTGCCTGTTTCTTTATACATTACTTTGGGTATCTCTGGACTTGCAGGCTGCCTGTGACTGTTTCTCATTCTTGCTCTTTTAGAAAATTTCTGTTATCTTCTGACTCTTCCATAATCTGCACCCAACCCCCCCCCACCCCTTGTGTACTTTTTAAGCTTGCTTTCTCTATATCTTTCTCATTGCTTCTTACTGTCTAATTCCACTCTATACGTCTCTCTCCATGCCCCCCCTCCCCTCACACCTCTCTCACACACACACACATACACACACACACAATCTCAGAGTTAGATAGCAAACACATCTCTTTCATAGGCTATCTGGGTTAGAGAATGGATGAACCTACATTAACCTACATTCATCATTCATGCTTGTTGCTTCACTGTTTGTTTCTGCTTTCTCATTGTTCCCTTTCACCGTGGTTCTGGAGCTGCTCAGTTTCTGAGCTTGAACGTTTGCTCTGTGCTAAGCTATTTCACTCTCAGCTTCAGTGTGTTTTTGTTTCTGTTGTCTCTTTGCGCTGGTAGGGACTGAGGGGACAGGTCACTTTGTGATGTTAGAGGAGGAGTGGGGAATTGTTGTGGGGAAAGCTCATTAAAATGTAGCACAGTGAGGGGGAGGGGTGATAAAATTATGTGGCCTGATGGCAGGGGTCCAGAGGCGAGTCCTTAGGGTTCGAAGTTCAAAGGAAGCTGTAGGCAGGGAAGTTGGCGGGTGAGGGCTTTGCCCAGAAAGCAAGAAACTGCAGCAAGAATGAAGGTTGGGACTGCACAAAGTAGAGCTGGGTGGGAAACTCCACAGAATAAGCTAGAAATTGATACAGCAGCCATGTTACTATTGATAAAAAGGTAAGCATTTAACAGTTTGAATTACGTGTAAACTTTTATGTATATAATTTGGTTATTTACAATTCTCATGAGCTGCAAACTTGCACCATTACCACCCTCCCATCCCATGGACCTGTGGGAACAGTCAGAAGCTTGATCCCCCAGCCCTGGGAGCTGGCATAGTGGCCATCAACAATTCAACTGCCAGTACTTACCCCTCATATTGCCCCTTTCATCAGACCGCACAGACACAGGCCTCTGCCACTTTCCCACTTATATCCCCTCACCCAGCAATCCGTGGGGGGAGGGAACAGCGTGCCTTCTCCCTGCCTCGCTGGGCACCATGAACACAACCCTTTTCCACTGGACTCCAATCATCTCATTTATTTTGCTGGCCCAGCCCTGATCACTCTGGAAACCATGCTTCGCAGCCAATGCATCTACCGCACCCCCCCCCCCCCCCAACCCCCCCACCGCCTTCCCCTCCAACCGCAGTTACCTTTACAGTCTGCCCAGTTCTTGTTGAACCTGTGGTTCTTCACAAAAAGTGAAGTTTATGGCTTTAAAAGGAACCTTGTCACACCTTAGTGAAATCATACATTGTGCGCTATATGGTGTGGGAACTCGTACATATAAAACAGCCCACCTACTGACCTTGAGCAGGGCCATAGGTTTCCATTGGTTGTATGTAAAACTGTCAATCCGCACATATAATTATACAACCCTTGCTCATATTTTTCGAAAGGCAAAGTAGAGAAAGACAAGCACGTGGGGCTGATTGTCGTGTGTGTACTGGTATCGCTGGCTTTCGTTATGGTTTCAATCTATATGTGGAGGAGAAGAGGAGAGGTAAGGCCAGGGAATTATGTTGCAGTCTTGTTTATAAAATTATTACACAGACAATCTTGTGGCCTGCCCCAGGATTATATTTCAATATTAAATATCTGTTATAAAGAAAAACCTATAGTTATATAATGCCTTTCATTATCTTAAGACGTCCCAAAGCGCTTTACAGCTAATGAAGTACTTTTTGAAAATGTAGTCACTGTCGTATTGTAGGAAACGCGGCAGCCAACGTGTGCTCAACAAGCTCCGACAAACAGCAATGTGATAATGACCAGATAATCTGTTTGTGATATTGATTGAGGAATAAATATTGGCCAGGACACGAGGAAAAAAACTCCCTTGCTCTTCTTCGAAATAGTGCCATGGGATCTTTCACATCCACCTCAGAGCATAGATAGTTGACAGTCTAATCTGAAAGACCACACCTCTGTCAAATTAACGTGCATGTTGAATTCTATAGAACGGGCTTTTTTCTCCTGACAACTCATTGATTTGCAGACACAGCAGCTTATGAGTACATAAGAACATAAGAAATAGGAGCAGAAGGAAATAGGGCCTGCTCCCCTATTCAATAAGATAATGGATGATCTGTTTTTGGCCTCACCTCCACTTTCCTGCCTGTTGCCCATAACTATTGACTCCCCTATCGTTCAAACAACGGTCTATCTCAGTACCTGATCTGAGGAGCCACACTTCATGTGTGTTGCCCGAGACACGCCCTTTTGCAGGGGTCGTTAGATAGCCATCAGGAGCAGAACCCCAGCCATTTCCCTCCTTCCAAGCCTAGGACTCCTGGAGCCAATGTGAACTCTCCGACAGCAGCGACCGGTGCACTCAGGGGGAACCTGGCTGACAGGGCCAGTACCAGTTAGGACGGTGCATTTTCTCACCGAGAATCGGCCTTTGAATCTATTGCTCTGCAATATGTCCAATAAACTGGATGTCCTTGTTGGACTGTGAGCATTTATCCTGTAGAATGAGATTGGTATTTGTGAACTGTGGGTCCTTCTAATGAATCCGTTTTAAACAGAGGCTGAGAGTTCCTGATTTAAGCCTCCCATCAGGAAAGGCAACAAGCAAGTGTTTCCCACTGGGAGTGAAGTGAAATGGGAACTGAAGCGTCCAACTTCTTGCTGTGTAACTGACCACAGAGCAGCATTTACAGAGGATTGGGGAACGGCCACCGTAAGGGCTGCACTGTGGGAGCTAACGGGGAGCACCCTGTAAGGGGAAGAACCATGAAAAGAGTGTGAACAAGTCACTTCATTTTCTGTACTGTACTCTGCCCCATCATCTCGGGAATGTCTAACATTTGTATTTCACTCCCTAGATTACAATGTTGTTTAACCAGATCCGGAGAGGGCCAAACACCAGACTTGCATTGGATCCAGGGACACGGTGATATAGTCATGGTGAATCAATTGCTTTGTTACTGAAACAATGTGATTTGCATAAACATTTCACCCATGCCTTATGTTTCAGTCACTGTATTACAATATTATTAACTTGCTTAACATTGAAGCAATATTGTCAACTCTCATCTATAATTGCACAAACTGGCTCTTTAGATATTACAGAACTGCCCCGCAGAATAAAGGCATGCCATGGATTTTAAAATACGTTTTGTTAATATTGATACATTATTCGCACAAACTTGATTTCATTTTCCATTTACTTTTATCTCCCGAAAGCTTGACTCTGACATTGGCCTCAGGTAAACAGTCTCCCCTTGTGAACAGAAACAGTGCCATGGAAACACTATTCAATGTCTGGAAACACAGCCGAGCCCGCTCCTGTCCACACATTCACATTTCACCTGCAGCATCGCCAATACAGCGGTCCGGAGCAAATTCAGTGTAACTGAAGGGAGCGAGGCCAGTGTAATCCCTCTGCTGCTAACCTGGGATTAAAGTGGGCATGAGAATAAGACGGAGGATTTATCACCGGTGACCAATCTGCAAAGTCCTTTCCAGGCCTCAGCGGCAAGATGAAAATCCTCGCCAGAGAGTCAAGTTGAAAGTTAAAATGTCACAACTAAAAATAGATTAGGGAATATTTTAGAGAACGCAGGGAGGGGAATAAAACTGGCTTCATTGTTTCGGCTGCCGTTTATAACCGCCGCCCGATTGTCCTTTCATTGACTTCGTCCCCGCCAGACCTGAAAGTTCCACCAGCCCGGGGTGAAATTCACCTTTAGGTGTGGGACAAACCAGGCAGGAGCAGGTCGGCTGCTCATTACACACCCCTTGACGACATTCCTCTCCATTAAACTCTATCGAAAGTAACCTCATGTTGGGTGAATAACAGGCCACTGATCGGCTGCTGTCCGTGTTGCATAATTAAGATGGAAGCGAGTCTCAATTCTGTATAATCAGTTTTGCTTAGACTCAGACCCTTCAATTATTTCCCTACCTTAGTAATTAGAGCCAAGAAATATTTAACCAGATTTGTTAAGTCCTCTCTGAATTCACTCTGGGACATTGCATTAATAATGGTGTTTTTTGCAGGAACTCAAATCCTGCAGCATATATCCAGTTTGCTCTATGATGGTGAAATGATTACTGTAGTCTGTGTGCAAATATTGAATATCCCTAATTTGTACACATATATAATGAATAAAAGTTACCGTCCATAACAGTATAAAACTGCCAGATATGACCAGCAGTAAAATGACGGATTTCCTGCGATTGTCCATTTCTGGGTCACTGTGGCTGCTCCCGAGACCCTCCTCAGTCTACTTGTCAGCAGAATGTGCCTGATGGTCATAATCAGAATCAAAAGAAACTGAATCAAAGGCATTAAAGCTGCATCAAGCCATAAGAATGTGAGCCATTTAGGTACAGTATAGAGACTTGATTTCACGGTATGTTGTTATTTATTACTTGAGGTTCTAAAGTAAAGTAAATTGGGAAATTTTCCAAAAAGCTCAGCCCTCATATTACTACAACCACCACCGCAGTTGGTGTAATATTGGGCTCTTAATTATAGGAACACAAGATCGTAAGAAATAAGAGCAGGAGTAGTCCATTTGGCCCCTCGAGCCTGCTCCACCATTTAATAAGATCATGGCTGATCTGATCATGGACTCAGCTCCACTTCCCCGCCCACTCCCCATAACCCTTTACTCCCTTATCACTCAAAAATGTGTCTATCTCCGCCTTAAATATATTCAATGACCCAATCTCCACAGCTCACTGGGATAGAGAATTCCATAGATTTAAAACCTTCTGAGAGAAGAAATTCTTCCTTCTCTCAGTTTTAAATGGGTGGCCCCTTATTCTGAGACGATGTCCCCTAGTTTTAGTTTCCCCTATGAGTGGAAATATCCTCTCTGCATCCACCTTGTTGAGCCTCCTTCATTACCGTATGTGTTTCGATAAGACCACCTCTCATTCTTCTGAACCGCAGTGTGTATAGGCCCAACCTACTCAACCTATCTTCATAAATCAATTATTGGCAACAAATGGCAAGGTGAAAGCGACAGTTAACCAGATAGAACATTCAATAGAAGCAAAAATTAGCAAGAAATTCAGACCGGAGTGTAGTCCAGGAATAAATCTAGGAAATAAATTTCATTCATCCGATACAGCATGACATCAAATATCAGGACCAATAGATCAGCCGCTGCCGTGACCACCAGGTAAATAGTGATGTATTTGGAGAGACCGCACTTCTCCGCGAGAGAATCACAATGGGCACCAAGTTGGCAATAGTGCGGGGGGAGCAGGGAAATAAATCAGGATTATGGATATCAAAAGTAATTCGAACAACAAAGTCATGTGGTAATTAATGCTGATTTATAATTCACTCAAATCATTCACTGTCTGTGCCACGTGCAGGTGGAAATCCCGAGGACACAAAACTATTTATCCATCCATGTCACACCCTTTATTGCCTGAGTTACATCAAAGGAGAACAATAGTTACTGGTGAAATTGGGTAACTTCTGGAGTTTAATCAATCATTTGGCTTTAATTATACAGACAACTTTAGACTCGAATCTGGGAAGTTAGATATGGCCCTTATGGTTACAGGGATCAAGAAGTATGGAGAGAAAGCAGGAAAGGGGTACTGAGGTGAATGATCAGCCATGATCTTATTGAATGGTGGTGCAGGCTCGAAGGGCCGAATGGTCTACTCCTACATCTATTTTCTATGTTTCTATGTAACACACATACTTTATAGCATCACCCGCACAACTCTTTTGGGGGGTACAAAATAAACATTAGATCGAGTGCCCCCCCCCCCCCCCTGATCTGGGGGACACTCCAGACACTTACCCAACAGCTCTACAACTCTTTTTGGGGAAGACAAAATAAACATTAAATCAAGTGCCATCACCCGCACATATTCCATGGCTTGTTGACAGGTTACATCAATGATAATATAAACCAGGCATAAATAGGTTTTGTGCCTTTTCTGCAAATAACCTTCATTATTTCACTTTACACGTGCAATGGTGTTATAATCTTAATCATCGCTTAATATTCAATCCTGTATTTTAAGCAGTCAAACAGCGAGCAGGGTGGTATCCTGCTGTTTGACCCCCATAGTGACCAACATGAGTTCAATTTCATGGTCGAACGCAATATCAAATTATTTCAAACTCGCTTGTAGGACAGTCACATATAGCCCGAGAGTCAGCCCGTTCCACAGCTCAGTAGCGGGAACCGTGTTATGTACCAGACTTGTACGCCATAAAATATAAAACATTGCAATTAGTAGGTATTCAGATATGATCTGTATAAACACTTTAACCACTTGTGAACAGTTAGCTCACTTGCAATGCTGCTTTAAATTCTAAAAAGAAGCTGGAGGATTGATTAACGAACTGGCAATAGGACCCGGATTGCTGGCACTGCATCGGCGATGCACAGGAAGCACATAACACAGATACACACCTTTCGGGTTTGCTGCAGTGTGATGGCCCATACTGGTTAGTACTGGGGAGTCAGCGGCAAACTGTTGTTTCTTATCGCCCTGAAAATGATAAAAGCTGCGAGCTGGGCATTACCTGTTCACGGTGGGATTCTCACTCAGTTCAGACAAAGGGCCGGGTTTGACTTTCGGCGCTAGTGTAAAAGGAATGGTATCGGATGGGCCGCCCATGACAAACTCCTCCCGAAGCTTCGTTTCATTGAGATCAAAGTTAAACTGACCCCAGGGGCTCTGAATTAGGGCCCCTTTTCGGTAAAGACTCAGTAAAATGGAGCAGCGATGTTCCCTCTACTCCCTCCTAGAAGGCATCCAATCGTCTTTAAATAGGCTAAAGCGGGCTGGAACCCCCTTCCATTGTGGGGTAACTTTAACTTTGGGCCACAGTATAAAATTAGCGATATGGGATTCACCGCCCAAAGGCCCGATATTCCTTTCCGCTGGAGTGGATGGAAGGGACAAAAGAGCGGGACCTATAATTAGCGGAAATTCGATATCACCCATTTTGCATTATCACCCAAAGTCAACAGGACTCACATTGTCCGCAACATTTGACTCAAACGCGATCCCATTTGTTACCAGCACTATATAAGGGCGATTTCATCTGCAGACTGGTTTCCTGAGGCCACCGCACATTGAGCAGGCCGTTATATTTGCTGCAGCTGAGGTTTGCTGTTACTTTGCTTGCCTGTTGATTTTAAGTGTTTGTTGCTCTGAAGCTTCTGCCTGAACTGTTAGTGCTCTTTTTAGTCAGCTCTGCTTAATGTACAATATTGGACTGGGCACGTGCTTTTCCCAATGGGAATCCCACTATCGCTGCCAGTAGTGGGAACCAATAAGGACCTACGTTTCCCCTCCTCAGCATTGCATCGTTAATGAGGACTCTTTTAACATCGTTAATGGAGGAAGCTTCAATGGGTTAATGTTGGCAGTCCAGTGAGTGGGCACCAGTCTTGCCTCCCCTTCAACCTACCAACAAGAGGACTATTCACCACAAAATTGCAGGAGAATAAAACCAGAATGCTGATTTTGCAAGATCAGAGGAAATTTTACTTTCTATGATTTGATCTACTTAAAACACTATTATGCAACTTTGTGCATTTGTCATTTAACTGATACCATTAAAAATAGTTATACAGCCAATAGCTCGGAATGATCGGATGCCATTATCACATAGGTGGAAAGAGCAGTTAAACACTGATAAAGATAAACAGTAATTGAGAATAGTGACTTACCAGGAACACCAAGCAGTTCGAGAATAGGGTAGTAAATTTCTACTATCTGAGCAAGTATTGCACATCCCATTTTCTATGAAAATCGACGGAGCTTGTTGGTGTTAGCGACACAAAGATGAGTTATCTTCAGATGAGGCCCTCATGTATATCTGAGAGAGAGCCCATGAGACAATTATATTACATAGTAATTGACATTAGTTACAGCTATTTAAGTACTTGCCCTTGGTACACTAGTGAATAGGGGTTACTTTTCATCCCAATGGTAATGTAAACAGCACAATAAAAACAGCTCGAATGTCATGTTGATTATTTTAGAATATAATTTTTGAAAGGTCGAAATTAACTGGGACAGATCCTTCAGGGACTTGAGCACTCGCAGTTGTTGTTTGTGGTGCAGTAATAATTGGTGCCGTCGGCAACGACGTCACATCAGACCAATGAACAGAATAATCCCAAACTGGGTTTCACTTTGCTAAACACTAAAGCATGGAGTTTCTTTTATGGTATATCTATTTTTTAAAATAAATACAAGCTTTGTATTTCTTGATCACCCCCGAATGTGAATGTTAAACACATATTGAAAAAAAAACATTTGTGTGTTACAGTTTTCATGTTTTCTTCTTGCTGTTCAGCAAGTTGTGGGCTATTGGTGCTCGCGACTGGATCTCTTCTGATTCAACACAGCTATTATCAGCCCGAATCACTCCCAGGTCAAGTTTGTGCAGAGGAAAGCACCGCGTTACACATAGACCCCCACACAGATGGGTATACTGGCAGCACCAGTATGACATGTTCCCATTTCCTCGCATAGCCATCATGTCACGTCTTTGAGTGGAATTGTCGATGAATTGACATCAAGTTTATGCTGTATTCTCGGTCCCATGAGGAACTTGATTGACTCATTTCACATAGAACGCGTACAGACAGCACACAGAAAAACATTTCACCCCATTAGACTGGACTGATTTAGAGCCAGGTCCCCGAGGTGACAGGCCAGTGTCTAAACCACTGCAGCTCCACCTGTTCCCGTTGCACTTTGTTAATCTTCAATACTGCGAAGCATCTTCCTGATGATTAAAACTGCAGAAACCGCTGTTAGATGCAGGAATGATTCTTTTTGTAAACCGACAGTATGAAACAGGTTGAATAAAATACGAATTATTGACTCAGTTTAACAATGAATTTACCATTGAGTTCTGTTCAGTAAATTACGGACTTCAATACTCATAACCAATTTACACAAGGATATACAACACAGAAACAAGCCATTCGGCCTAACCAGTCCATGCCTGCGTTTATGCTCCACTTGAGTCTCCTCCCGTCTTTCCACATCTAACTCTATCAACATAACCCACTATTTCCTTCTCCCTCATATGCTTGTCTAGCCTTCCCTTAAATACATCTACACTATTCGCTTCAACCACTCCCTGTGGTAGCGAGTTCCACATTCTCACCACTCTTTGGGTAAAGAAGTTTCTTTTGAATTCCCTGTTGGATTTCTTGGTGACTATCTTATGTCGATGGATTCTAGAAATGCTCTTTCCCACAATTGGAAACATTCTCTCTGTATCCACTCTATCAAAACCTTTCATCATTTTAAAGACCTCTATTAGGTCACCCCTTAGCTTTCTTTTTTCAAGAGAAAATAGACACAACCTGTTCATCCTTTCATGAGCTCTTTTATAGTGCTCAACAAAAATATATTCCAGTGAAAAAGAAGGGCGGTAAGAGAAGGGATAACCAGCCGTGGATAACCAAGGAAATAAAGGAGAGTATCAAATTAAAAACCAATGCGTATAAGGTGGCCAAGGTTAGTGGGAAACTAGCAGATTGGGAAAATTTTAAACGACAGCAAAGAATGACTAAGAAAGCAATAAAGAAAGGAAAGATAGATTATGAAAGTAAACTTGCGCAAAACATAAAAACAGATAGTAAAAGCTTTTACTGATATATAAAACGGAAAAGAGTGACTAAAGTAAATGTTGGTCCCTTAGAAGATGAGAAGGGGGATTTAATAATGGGAAATGTGGAAATGGCTGAGACATTAAACAATTATTTTGCTTCGGTCTTCACAGTGGAAGACACAAAAACCATGCCAAAAATTGCTGGTCACGGGAATGTGGGAAGGGAGGACCTTGAGATAATCACTATCACTAGGGGGGGTAGTGCTGGGCAGGCTAATGGGACTCAAGGTAGACAAGTCCCCTGGTCCTGATGAAATGCATCCCAGGGTATTAAAAGAGATGGCGGAAGTTATAGCAGATGCATTCGTTATAATCTACCAAAATTCTCTGGACTCTGGGGAGGTACCAGCAGATTGGAAAGCAGCTAATGTAATGCCCCTGTTTAAAAAAGGGGGCAGACAAAAGGCAGGTAACTATAGGCCGGTTAGTTTAACATCTGTAGTGGGGAAAATGCTTGAAGCTATCATTAAGGAAGAAATAGCGGGACATCTAGATCGGAATAGTGCAATCAAGCAGACGCAGCATGGATTCATGAAGGGGAAATCATGTTTAACTAATTTACTGGAATTATTTGAGGATATAACGAGCATGGTAGATAGAGGTGTACCGATGGATGTGGTGTATGTAGATTTCCAAAAGGTATTCGATAAGGTGCCACACAAAAGGTTACTGCAGAAGATAAAGGTACGCGGAGTCAGAGGAAATGTATTAGCATGGATAGAGAATTGGCTGGCTAACAGAAAGCAGAGAGTCAGGATAAATGGGTCCTGTTCGGGTTGGAAATCGGTTGTTAGTGGTGTGCCACAGGGATTGGTGCTGGGACCACAACTGTTTACAATATACATAGATGACCTGGAAGAGGGGACAGAGTGTAGTGGAACAAAATTTGCAGATGACACAAAGATTAGTGGGAAAGCGGGTTGTGTAGAGGACACAGAGAGGCTGCAAAGAGATTTAGATAGGTTAAGCGAATGGGCTAAGGTTTGGTAGATGGAATACAATGTTGGAAAATGTGAGATCATCCACCTTGGAAAAAAAACAGTAAAAGGGAATATTATTTGAATGTGGAGAAATTACAACATGCTGTGGTGCAGAGGGACCTGGGGGTCCTTGTGCATGAATCCCAAAAAGTTAGTTTGCAGGTGCAGCAGGTAATCAGGAAGGCGAATGGAATGTTGGCCTTCATTGCGAGAGGGATGGAGTACAAAAGCAGGGAGGTCCTGCTGCAACTGTATCGGATATTGGTGAGGCCGCACCTGGAGTACTGCATGCAGTTTTGGTCACCTTTCTTAATGAAGGATATACTAGCTTTGGAGTGGGTACAGAGACAATTCACTAGGCTGATTCCGGAGATGAGGGGGTTACCTTATGATGATAGATTGAGTAGACTGGGTCTTTACTCGTTGGAGTTCAGAAGGATGAGGGGTGATCTTATAGAAACATTTAAAATAATGAAAGGCATAGACAAGATAAAGGCAGAGAGGTTGTTTCCACTGGTCGGGGAGACTAGAACTAGGGGGCACAGCCTCAAAATACGGGGGAGCCAATTTAAAACCGAGTTGAGAAGGAATTTCTTCTCCCAGAGGGTTGTGAATCTGTGGAATTCCCTGCCCAAGGAAGCAGTTGAGGCTAGCTCATTGAATATATTCAAATCACAGATAGATGGATTTTTAACCAATAAGGGAATTAAGGGTTACGGGGAGCGGAAGGGTAAGTGGAGCTGAGTCCACGGCCAGATCAGCCATGATCTTGTTGAATGGCGGAGCAGGCTCGAGGAGCTAGATGGCCTACTCCTGTTCCTAATTCTTATGTTGTTATGTTCTTATGTTCTTATGATATGTATAGCCTCGCATTTCTGGTATCATCCTTGTAAATATTCTCTGCACCATCTGCAGTGGCTCTATATCCTTTTTATAATATGGCGGCCAGAACTGTACACAGTACTCTAAGTGTGGTCTAACCGAAGTTCGGTGCAGGTTTAGCATAACTTTCCTACTTTTCAATTCTATACCTCTAGAAATAAACCCTACTGCTTGGCTTGCTTTCATTATGGCCTTACTGTGTCGCAACTTTTAGCAATTTGTGTATTTGTATACCGAGATCCCTTTGTTCATCTATCCCACCTCGACTCTCACCATCCAAGTAACATGTGACCTTCCTATTCTTCCTACCAATATGTAATACCTCACATTTATCTGTGTTAAACTTCATTTTCCAATTATATGCCCATTCTGCAAGTGTATTAATGTCCTCCTGTAATATGTTGCAGTCCTCCTCAGTATTGACAATTTAGTGTCATCTGCAAATTTATAAATTGTGTTTTTGATTCCAAAATCTAAATCGTTAATTTAAATTGTGAACAGCAGTGGTCCCAGCACGGATCCTCATGGACCACCACTACCCACTTTCTGCCACTATGAATAGCTACCTTTTACCCCTACTCTCTGCTTCCTGTCTTGAAGTTATCTAGCTATTCATTCTACTACATGTCTCCTGACTCTGCATTCTCTGACCATGTCCATCAGTCTAATATGAGGTATCTTATCGGAGGCCTGTTGGAAATCTAGATAAAGTACATTCACTGCATTACAATTGTCTACTCTCTCTGTTACCTGTTCGAAAATTCAATGAGGTTGGTCAAGCAAGACTTTCCTTTTTGAAATCTATGCTGACTATTTGTTAATATTTTTTTGGTTTATAGATGTTCTTCTATGTTCACCTTTAGTCGGGAATCCACTGGTGTTAAGTTGAATGGTCTACAATATCCCCCTTCTTAAATATAGGTATTACGTTAGCTATCCATCAGTCCTCAGGCACTATACCTTTTTCTAATGAATTATTAAATATGTGTAGTAAGGTCTCTGCTATTTCTTCCCTAGATTATTTTCAAATGCGTGGATGCAATCCATCTGGACCAGGGGTTTTATCCTCTTTTAGTTTGATTAGTTTGTTGAATAATCCCCCCTTTTATTTAAAATGTATTTATCTCATTACTAATCTCATCATCCAATGTTCACCTGTTCTGTCTCCCTGGTAAATACTGAAGCAAAATAATTATTTAATATTTCTGCCATTTTTCGATCGTTGCCTTTGGTATTATACTGTCTATTACTTAATGGCTTTATTTCCATCCTAACCTTCCTTTTTTATTGATGTGGCTGTAAAATATTTTACTATTTTGTTTTATGTTCCTTAATAATTTATTTTCATAGTTCTACTTTGCCTTCCTAATTGTTTTTTTGACTTCTCTCCTAATCGGTTTGTTTTTTTCCATTATCATGCACTCCCCTGCTGTCTTATATAAATGTATGTCTCTTTCCTTACCCTGAATTCTTTCCCTATGGCTTTATTCATCCTTGGAGTCTCATTATTGTTTAGTTTGTTCTTTCATTTCAGTGGAATATATTGTTCCTGCACTTCAATAATCTGCCATTGTGTTGAGCCGTCTGGTTTTTCTTCAATTCTGTACCCTGTTTGTGCACTACACTTTCTCAATTTTCTGAATCATAAACATGGAAGGAAAGTATGATTCTGCCTGTGACATAAGATAGGAATGAATTTGACAAGACTCTGCGCAACTTGTGGGGTTTTGCTCCCAACAGGTGGTTGGTGGAAGGTTTAGAGGGGATTTGAGGGGGGATTTCTTTACTCAGAGGGTTGTGGGGATCTGGAACTCACTGCCTGGAAGAGTGGTGGATGTAGAAACCCTCACCACTTTTAAGAGATGGTTGGATGGGCACTTAAAGTGCAATAACCTGCAGGGTTACCGACCTAGAGCTGGTAATTGGGATTAGACTAGATAACCTCTTGTTGGCCGGCACAGATATGATGGTACGTACTGCAGGGAATCGAATATGGCCAGGGTGATCTCCTGGACTTGTTCCGATCGCCTGGATGGGTCGGAGATGAATTTTCCCTGATTTTTTTCTCCCTAAATTGGCTTGGGTTTTCATCTGGTTTTTGCCTCTCCCAGGAGACCACATGGCTCCGGTTGGGGTGGAGTGTAGAATGTTTCAGTATAAGGGGTGTCGCAGTTGTGTGAGGTGGACTAGTTGGGCTGGGTGCTCTTTGCCTTTCCACCATTGTTCATTGTTCATAGGTTTATATATAACCTTCAGGGCTGCTGACCGAGGGCTGTGTGGCTCTTTGTTGGCCAGCATGGACATGATGGGCCGAAATGGTCTGCTTCTGTGCTGTAAATTTCTATGTTTTTATGTTTCTAACTGATGGGAAGAGACCCACGGGCCAACAGGTGGCATTTACTGTGGATGAACTGTAATCGACAGGAGATTGCCCAGCTGCTGAGAGGCCTCGCAGGCGGAACTGGGTCTGGCACCACGTACTCCATCAGTTACATCAAGCAGCAATATACAGTATTTCACTGACAGCTGATTTTAATGGAACGTCATTAAGATGTGATGTTCTTAATATCTTGCCAAATTAAACATTATTTTTATCATGAACATGGACTGTTTGGAAACATATGTGTTTGACAGTAATCCTGCCTTTGATATAACTGCATATCAAGCGGGGCCTATATCAGGGGGCCGACATTATCCCGCACGATTAGCGCTCAGCCTGAGATGAATTTCAACCCCATGTCCTGTCAGTGATGGCTTAAAACGGGAGGTCGCAGAACAGCCGCCGATTTCACATCTCTCCAATTTTCCTTTGTGTTAACTTCAGTACCAGTTTTAAAGGTAAAGTTGCACTGAAATTTTATATTTCCATATTTAGTAGTGGGTGGCAAAAATATGGGACAGACTGCAAAAGCGGGTAATGATATTCTTCTGTGGAAAAACGTAAAAACTTTGAACAATGTTGGTGGAATAGGCGATTGATAGCGATTTGTTTGTTGAGACATGCCAAACTGGATAGGGCTGAATATTCAGGCCTCCTTCCCAGCGGAAACAAGGCAGTAAGAACCCTAAAACTGATAGGGAATGGCCTCATGGGACTTTCCTGTTGTTACTGTGGTTGCAGCAATGCTGCCCTGGGCTAGCACTGGACGGCCAGTGTGGTCCAGTGAGTCAGGTGGTAAGCACATTCAGAATGAACACGGGCCTTATAATGGACATAAGAATTAGGAGCAGAAGTATGCTATTCGGCCCCTCGAGCCGGCTCTGCCATTCAATAAGTTCATGACTGAACTTCTACCACAACTCCACTTTCCTGCATTGTCCCCATATCCCTTGATTCCCTCAATATTCAAGCATCTATGGGTCTCTGTCTTGAATATACTCAAAGACTGAGCTTTCCCAGACCTCTGGGGTAGAGAATTCCAAAGATTCATCACCCTCTGAGTGAAGAAATTTCTCCTCATCTCTGTACTAAATGGGCGACCCCTTATTCTGAGACTGTGACCCCTGGTTCTCGACTCCTCAGCCAGAGGAAACATTCTCCCTGCATCTACCCTGTCAAGCCCTGCAAGAATGTTGTATGGTTAAATGAGATAATCTCTCATTCTTCTAAACTAGAAAATATAGGCCTAGTCTACTCAATCTCTCCTCACAGGAAAATCCCCCCCCTCCCCCTTCAATCCTAAGAATCAGTCTGGTGAACCTTCGTCGCACTCGCTGTATGGCAAGTATATCCTTCCTTAGGTAAGGAGACCAAAACTGTACACAATAGTCCAGGTGCAGTCTCAACAGGGCCCTATATAATTGCATAAAGATGACTTTACTCTTATACTCAAATCCTCTTGTAATAAAGACCAACATACTATTTGCTTGTTTAATTGGTTGCTGTACCTACATGTTAATTTTCAGTGATTCATGTACAAGGATACCTGCTGCCCTTCTGCTCCATGGGAGGTTTCTGTCCTCCCTGAGCTCGCCTTAGGACACTTGCGTTACAATGTGACAGGTATACCGCCCCAGTCAAACTCCCTACCTGCCCTTTGACCACCAGCATTTCCCAATCTCTCATCATTTATAAAATACTCTGCTTTTCTATTTTTCCTACCAAAGTGGATAACTTCACATTTCTACATATTATATTCTATTTGCCATGTTCTTGCGCCTTCACTTAGCCTGTCTATATCCCTCATGAAGCCTCTTTGCATTCACCTCACAAATTACATTCCCACCTAGCTTTGTATCATCAGTAAACTTGGATATATTACATTTGGCCCCCTAATCCAAATCAGTTATATAGATTGTGAATAGCTGGGGCCCAAGCATCAATCCTAGCAGCACCCTACTAGTTAAAGCCTGCCAACCTGAAAATGACCGGTTTATTTCTACTCTCTGTTTTCTGTCCGTTAACCAATCCTCAATCCATTGTAATATATTACACCCAATCCCATGAGCCCTAATTTTCTTTAATACCCTCTTGGGTGGCAGCTTATCTAATGCCTTCTGAAAATCCAAATACACCACATCCAGTGGTTCCCCCTTATCTAAGAGCTGACATAAGAGCCGATTGCCATTTTTGGAGAGAACGAAGCCAAAAGTTGGACATTCACCTTTCACCAGTTCTACCAGTGTTCTGCAGAAAGTAAGCTCCTCTGGGCACAAGAAGTGTACTGCTGCCTGCAATGGCACACCTCGACCTTGCATTCTCACCTACTTCCCAGGACCTACTTGGAGCAACTGCTAATATCCCAGCTAGCCGATTTTCCTGGGAGTCAAATCCAATGAATGCTTAGCAGCCAGTGGGATTCAAATACGGCCTTAGCCTGATAATCGCACCACTGTGATGTAGCAATTAATGCCTGGTATTGGAAATAGCAATAAAAGGTGTGCCCCCCGCTCCCAGGGAATGCCGCCACAGGTAACCATGGACAAATACAGGGCTTGATGTTAACGTCCTGCTATTGGCAGCCCTACAACTGTTAGTAAATTGTTTCTGAACTACCTTGGAAGGTTGGTTTGGACCATGAGTTTTATGGAGACAATTGTTGTCATCCCAGCTCCCAGTGGTGTTTCAGGCTAGATATTGCATTCTTCACGAGCATCTCCCTGTACTTGGTGGCAATGGGGTGAAGACCAGGAGCAATAGGGGTTAGAGTGTGGATGCGGCTGCTCTGAAGACATATGGGACTAGATTTTACACTTTTGTGCATGTTGGCAAAAATGGGCATTATTTCCAGCGTGGGTGATGAAAATGGCTTTTCAGATTGCCGGCTTCTCGCCCATTCTCAAAGCACTGAGTCTCCATTTTTGAAATTGGGCGTTACTGCGAGTGATATGAAATGGGCAGTAGCGTTAAATCTTTCTGACCTTCTGCCGTAAAGTCTTGCCGTCCTTAGCAACGGCATGGCAACGCTCAATTCCTGTGATTCAGGAAGTCAAGGGTCATCATGACATGCGCAGAAGAGGAGACAGAGAGAAAGGGAGCAGAAAGGGACTGAAAGCGTGTGTGGGTGTGGTGTGTGCTAGTTAGGCTGTTGAGGGAGGCACGAGGGAGATTCACCAGCAGCAAAAAGCTGACTAAGCACCAAGAGCATAGTTGACACCGAATTATTGTCCAACAAATAAGATGTAACATGGAAGGGATGATGGAGGCCTTGGAGCTGGTAGCCAGGAACACTGGTGGCAGAGGGCTCCCAGTGGTCCCTGAGCGCGGCACTGCACCCCAAGGTGCTGCACCTCCATTGCCAACCACACATGAGAGCTTCGGACTTGGAGCACATTCCCACCTCGGTACCGTCCTCTCCTGTATCCGTCCAAGCAGCGGTTCAGCCGTCATCCCCCCCACCCCCCAATGAAGCAGCGCCTGAGGAGCTCCTCGGCCAGGTGTCTTGGAGTCAGAAGGGGAAGGGGTAGTGGTGGGGAGGAGAAGCGGGGTGGGGGGGGTGGAAGGCTTGGCTTTTACAGAAATACTGATGATTTCAGACAACAGTTCGGTTTAAATGTTTTTTATTTAACAAAACCTTGTTGCACATTGGCTCAGATAGCTGCACCATTACACACTGGTGATTCCTTAACATCAAAGGGTATAATTACACTTAACTTCAATCAACTTAAACTTTAACCAAGGTGATGCCCACTATTGATGTATGACCTGCATACCCAGCAGTGTGTCAACCTTGTAAATAACACCAACATTCTTTCAGGTGAAGCGCTCATTGATGAGCTCCTGACATAAGGTTCTTGCAGGTATCATGCCACCACGGGCCCTTTCATGCGGTCTTCAGGGGGACGTGGGCATGGCTTCAGCATCAGCCTGATTGTCTGGGCCGATGTCAGCATCTGCCTCCTTATCCTCCTCTTCCTCTCTCTGGTGAGGTGGACTGTCAAACTCATCAGGCAATTCTTGTCCCGTCTTGATAGCCAAGTTGTGCAGCATGGACCATATGACCACGAATTGAGCTACCTGCTCAGGGTGATATTGGAGCTCGCCTCCTGAGTGGTCCAGGCATCTAAAGTGCTGCTTAAGCACTCCAATGGTTTTCTCCACGATATTGCAAGTGGCTCTGTGGCTGTAATTGTATCGCCTCTCGGCTTCGGTGTGGGTGTCACGCAGTGGGGTAATCAGACAGGTGGCGAGGCCATATCCTTTGTGACCAAGCATCCAGCATTGACCTTGTGGCTGATTGTTAAACAATTCAGATACAGTACTCTCATACAAGATGTGAGCATGATGGATGCTGCCTAGAAATTTAGCATTCACTGCCATTATAATTTGCTGGTCATTGACAACGAGTTGGACATTCAGGGAGTGGAATCCCTTGCAGTTCCGGAAAATCTCTGCATCCTGAAATGTTGCCCGCTTCATGATATGCGTACAGTCTATTGCTCCCTGCACCTTGGGAAAGTTTGCAATTCTGGAGAATCCTAGAGCCCTCTCACTCTGTGCCTCCCTGGTCATAGGGAAGCTGATCAAGTCCCTCCTGCATGCGCACAGTGCTTCAGTGACCTGTCTAATGCAGCAATGTGTGACATGCTGAGATAGACCACAAATGTCATCAGCTGAGACCTGAAAATAACCTGACATGTAGAACGACAATGCCGCAGTGATTTTGACCTCGACAGACAGTGCAGTACTGATAGTGCTGGCAGGCTGCAGATCTCCTCTTATGAGCTGGCATTCCTCAGTGATAACATTTTTGTGGAAGCGTAGTCTCCGAAGGCAGGTGGTGTCGGGCAAGTCAAGGTAAGACCGCTTGTCCCTGTACTTGTGGGTGGGGGGGGTGTAACATCTGGCCCTTCTCATTAGTATGGCACATCTTAAATTGGGCACATAATGCTGTGGAGCGTACCTTTGGCCATCTCGAGTCTGCAGCATGTAATTGGTCATCAAGAGAAGGTGAGAAAGGACAGGCCCCATTCCAACACTCTCTGTTTTCCACCGATTGGCCACAAACTATGAATGTCCTGATGAATACACCTATTAAATTCCAATCGGTCACAGTATGGTCAAGATGTTTGTACAGATGTTCACATCAACTCCAATGACCTCCATAGTACATCCGAACTCCCCTGAGGTTGAAGCACAGCAGCCTTTTAAAGAATGGGACTTGTGATGTAGAACATGGCATCTACAATGCTGTGATTAGTTCTGGTTAGTTCCACTTTTTCTGGGCGTTTTTTTGGGTGAGCAATATTGTGGGCGATATGTGTGCGAGGTGGTGAAAGTGACGCTGGGTGATCTCATGGCCATTAGTTTTGGCAAATGTGATCTTTACGACAAAGAAAAGTGGGCGGCGGTATTATTGAATCTCGGCATTAATTCCGTGCAGAAATGTTCTCTGGGCGATATTATGGGCATTGATTTTGCACATTCTGATGATCCCACCCCCAAAAAATGGGCAGGCAGTATTATTTTTTCCCGACATGGGAAAAGTAATGCTCGGCGATAAGTTTCTGAAAAATGTCCATCAGTTTTTCCATTTTATGGCTAAATGGGCGCTATATGGGCTTTATATGTCATTTCAGCGGTAAAATGGTCATTAAGTAAGCGTTAAGCATGCAAAAAAGTGGAAAATCTAGCCCTGTGTTCGCCAACTGTTGATAGCCAGACACCAGAAAATACCGAACAAGTTGCCCCTTTCAGACTCTGACCCAGGACAATGAGTTTACAACCTTTCCCTCCCTAATGATTCAATCTATTAGGTTGTATGTTCCCTGAGAACCTCCACCTGACCTTCTGAAAAAGTGGAACTAACCGGAACTAATCACAGCACTGTGGATGCCATGTTCTACATTTGGGACATGTCTATTCTAACCCTCGCCATGCCTGTGTGACCTGAGTCTACCTGTGCTCATTTGCATGAGTATTTTGGTTGCTGCTGTGGCCCACAGTGTATCATTTCTATCTGCCATTTCTCTTTCTCTTCTCTCTATCCCTCGGACTCTTCCCTTCTGTCTTCTCCCATGTTGTTACCTAATCGCGCATCCTTTCATTGCTCCTCTTTCGGGTACATTGTCCACCACCCCCTAATCACTGCCCATGTCCTTGCCTATTCCTAGACTTTCCTACGTTACTGCCCACCCCCACCCCCACCCCCGCCCCCAGCTTGACACCCACTTGGAAAAGCCGAAAGCCTTTGCTATTCTCTGAAGGGCCCACCGAGGCACTCGTTGCTGCCTGTGTGCACAACCGCAACACGCTGTTCTAATCTTCGATCTTCCCACTCAACATTCTGGCTGCTGGCAAATCTTGCCAACCTCCTCCCCGTCTCACTCACTCCTCCCAACCGTGACCCTGTCCTCCCTTAACCACTGCTTCCACCCCAGAACTTTCCACCGCGGGGCCTCTCTATTCCTATCATCTCAATCACAGACCAGACCACCTCCGATCATTTCTTTGTATCCCTCATCACTCACACCCTCCTTCCCCTTCCCACTGCACTTCCTTCTGCGTTCATCACTGGAATACACTGTCCCCCAAATCACTTACAACTACAGCACTTTCAAACTCCCAGCTGGCAGCCTTTGACCCGCCATTGGTCACGATGTTCCTACAGTTACCGATCTGCTCAGTCACACCTTTATCATCACCTTTAATGCTCTTGTCCCAAGCATTACTCTCTTCTTCCGAATCTGGTCTCTTGTGCATCCCCGCTTCAGCAGCTCCACCATTGGCGGCCGTACCCTCAGCCATCAAGGCCCTAATCTTCAGAATTTCCTCCCTAAACCTCTCCACCTCTCTCGCCCTTTGACACTCCTACCTCTTTCACCAAGCTTTTAGTCATCCGCCCTAATATCCCGTTCTTTGACTCAGTGACAATTTTAGCTTGATTACGCTCCTGTGAAGATCCTTGCGACATTTTCCTACATTGGAGGCGCTGTATTAAATGCAAGTTGTTGTAATTATTTATACCGGGCAGGAACTTCCAACTTACGCTGGAAGAGAGAGTATCTTCAGATTATGGGTATTTGAGTGTACTGATCCTAAAACTGGACCAGTAAACTAAAGTCTGGCTCTGCAAATCTCTGCTTTGGAGTGTAGCTCACAACAAGGTCATTTGCAGATTTTCAACCACTGAAAGAAAGATCGATGAGATTGGAATGGGTGTATTTGTTCTGATGTTCGTAATCAAATTCACAATTTTAAAATCAGAATCAACATTGGATGATAAGCCATGTCGTAAAATACGTGCTTCCTTCACTTTTGTAAATTGTCTTGAATATTACATTTAAATAAATAACAATACATCATTCATTTAAAATTGCGTTGTTTGAATGGGAAGATTTAATAGCAATGAGCTCAAGTAGGGAAATTGAATTAGACGAGATTGGTCAAATAGAGAATTAAAACACTGGGTCATTTCTCAAATACATCATTCGATCTTTAATATTTCCTCCGAGAATGAATGAATGAAGTATATCCCATCAAAAGATCTCCAAATCAACAGTGTATTTTGATATTTTATTTATATATTTCATTTACTGCGACTGCTGCGCAGTTATACATCAGATTTGAAGAAGGAGAATTGTAAATCGCCCATACATTGCGTCACCACACCCGTTTCATTAGATTTTATTCAAATTGCCAATTTGGCTAAAATCGAACTATTACAGCCGGAACTATTATTATTGTTAAAGAACAGACGGGGCTGACAAACAATTGTAAGGAGACTAATGAGATGAAAACTGAAGATGCTGGACATGCTCAGCAGCTCGATGACGTTAACTAATTTCTCTCTTTCCACAGATGCTGTCCGACCTGCTGAGTGTTTGCTGTATTTTCTGCTTTTATTTCAGATTTTCTGCATCCGCAGTGTGTTGTTTTCGTATTATAGGGGCCATTGTCTTCTCAGTGCCTCAGTATAAGAGCTAGAAAGGGCGGAATTGCTCGTCGTAAATTCAGCAGTTGCTCAGAATACGCCATTCATTCATTTAAACATTTTGAACAAAATAAATACTTGAGCATCAGAATTATCCTGAAAAGACTCATAGCATTTCTCCACATAACAGATCAGCTTTGTGGAACCGACAGATCATTCAGCACTGGTTGAGAAGGCTGCAGGTTCAAACTTGGCTCAAGCGTTGAGCGGATGTCTCATTGAAGGAGCGGCACTTTGTCACGGGGGCAATAGTTGGAGCGATACATTGACCCACGAGCCCTCTTTCTATTCTGGGTCACGTTAAAGTCCCTGTGGCAGCATTCAAGATCTCTCTATTTTCTGGCCAAAACACGTCCCTAAATCACCACCAATGCAGTTTAACCGGCCTTAATTTGGGGATCTTGCGGCACGCAGACTGAGTGCATAATTAACTACCGAAGAAATGTAATTGCCAGGCACAGAAATTGGTCACTGTGACTAAAGCTCTCTAAACCAACTTATTAAAATATCGATGCTTGCAGAATTACTGGATGCTTGACAAAACCAGCACGTCGTTATGTGCAGTGATGAGAAATGATATTGGCTCAGAAGATCAAGATGTAAAATCAGTTTGGGTGGAGATCAGAAATAATAAGGGGAAGAAGTCACACTATAGGCCACCTAACAGTAGCCACACTGTTGGACAGAGTATAAATCAATAAATAATGGAGGCTTGTAAGAAAGGTACGGCACTAATAGGTGATTTTAGAAATGAGATGAGGAGGAATTTCTTCTCTCAGAGAGTTGTAAATCTGTGGAATTCTCTGCCCCAGAGAGCTGCGGAGGCTGGGTCATTCAATATATTTAAGGTGGAGATAGACAGATTTTTGAACGATAAGGGAGTGAAGTGTTATGGGGAGCGGCAAGATTCTGCCTGCCGATCAGATTATGATGTCATACCCTGTTAGAGCTTTACAATGGCAGGTGATGTAGAGCCAAGAGAGGAACAATCTTGAAGGTAGCAGGCCAGGTAGACAAGGTGGGTAAGAAGGCATATGGAATACTTGCCTTTATTAGTCGAGGCATGGAATACAAGAGCAAGGAGGTTATGCTTGAACTGTATAAACACTGGTTAGGCCACAGCTGGAGTACTGCGTGCAGATTTGGTCACCGCATTAAAGAAAAGATGTGATTGCACTGGAAAGGGTGTAGAGAAGATTTACAATAATGTTGCATGGACTGGAGAATTTTGGCTATCAGGAAAGATTGGAGATGCTGAGTTTGTTTTCTTGGAAACAGAGGAGGCTAAGGGGAGACCTTATTGAGGTGTATAAAATTATGAGAGGCCTGGATAGAGTGGATAGGAAGGAGCTGTTTCCCTTGGCAGAACGGTCAACAACCAGGGGGGCATAGATTTAAAGTAATTGGGGGGAAATTTAAATGAGATATGAGGGGAAATGTCTTCACCCAGAAGGTGTTGAGGGTCTGGAACTCACTGCCTGAAAGGGTGGTAGAGGCAGGAACCCTCACCACAGTTAAAAGATTCTTGGATGTGCACGTATAGTGCCGTAGCCGACAGGGCTACGGCTATGCACTGGAAAGTGGCATTCGGCTGGATAGCTTTTGGTCGGCCTGCGCGGATATGATGGGCCGAAATTGCCTCCTTCTGTGCTGTAAATGGCTATGATTCTATGACTCTGAACAACACATCGACCCATCAGGGTTCCACCAGTGACCCATACTGGCTGACAAATTGTCAACAGAGTACCAGAGTAGTGCACACGTGCCTGGTCCAAGGATCATTTTACTGAATTGACCACAGAGCCATAACTTGATTCGTCACCTCGATTCAGGCTTGTCATCCTGGAGTTACTTCTTACCTCCTTCCTCTTAAGGAAAGTCAAAACCAGTTACTCATTGGAAAACCGATTGTTCGGTTGACCCCTGATTTGATGAACAGCGGCTTTCAGAAGAGCCAATTTCACTATCGCGCCACCATCCTCTTGACCACATAAAGAACACACGGGGCTTCCCATTGAATGGAGGTTCCAGCATTTGCGGCCGTGGGACGGCAGCAATAACTGCTCGCTCCTCTGCACTGAAATCAGATAGGCCATGAATTGGGAAACGTGGCCGAGTGCTTTAATACCTGAACTCCAGGTAATGCCTTCAGCTGCAGCTGGCCTGAAAGAAACCAATAAATGAATAAACACGTACTGTGGGTGTGACAGTGTTGTACTGTCATTGGCCGCTTCACCTGATGGTGATCCCTTGCCAAATATGAGTAGAGGGATTATTTAAATTGAAATGGAGGCAACACGGTCCTACAGAAGCGGCCTAATGTTGGAGTGGGAGTGCCATTGGGCACTCAAGCCATAGATGGAAGAGATTCGAATGTTATCCTTTATTTCTGGGTTTATGACATTAGCCTCCTATCCAAATGAGGATTGGTTGCTATTGATCTTTTGAAATTTGGCGGCACTTTCGGCCTGGAACAGAACAGGCGTCCGCTCTCAGCCAACTGTAGTTCTGCTGGCCAATTATTGGCGTAACTGATTCCTGGTGTCGGCCTGAAAGACCCCAGACACTGCCCTAAACTTGTTTCGGCATGTAGGGGCCCGGCAGAAGAAACATTGCCCCAGCGGGATTTTCTGTGGCTGCAGAAAGAGCTGGAGACCCAATTGGTCATGGGCCGGAGTGCAAAACGAGCCATAGTGGATCTGTGGCCTGTTTAATACACGGGGGTAACTTTAACCTGTGCCCATGGTGTAAACTGGGTGATATCGGACTAGCCTCCATTCAACACTTTCCCGATTGTCCTTCCCATTGGAAAGGTACATTGGGAGAGGTGTATAACGGACCGCCGATCAGATATATCACCCGTTTTACTCCACCAGCAGATGTACTTATTACAATCATTGCATGCAATGGAAAATAAAATCAGGCAGATTGTAAAATGATCTGTCGATTTACTGCTGTCCATGATGCGATTCTGGACAAGACAACCTTCACCCCAGAGCATTTTTCCTGCATTCAGTCATCTGGCACATTCCTTCAGTATATTTGTTATCTTACAATACGTGGAAAAAGAGAGAGTGGGAAAGATAAAATGCCTTACAATTATAAATGGATTCAGAGAATATATTGTGATCCACGTTGGCTAATAGCTGGGCTGAGGTTTGACTACATTGAGTTTAAATTTTTTGAAGCCACTAACTTCACAATTAGACTCAGGGGATATTTAACGATATTCTTCAATTCCTCTCTGAATTTAGCTTGAGCCACTGCGTAGATGAATGTGTTTGTGCATGAACTCAAACACTGAAGCATATATCCTGTGTGCTCCATGATGGCGAATGGATCATTGTAATCTGTGAGCATAAACTGAATGTCTGTAAATTGTGTACATATGAAATGTACAAACGTAACCATCCATAACAGTATAAAGCAGCTGGAGATGGCGAGCAGTAATATGATCGATCTTCTTCGGTTCTCCATCTCTGGATCATTGTGATCCTCACTATTGTTATTTCCCCGGAGTCCCCTCCTCGCTCTACTTGCCCGTACAATGTGCCTGATGGTCAGGGCATTGAGCAGCAGAACCAACACAAATGGTGCGAATGGGGTTATGGTGATATCAAGGAAGAAGTATGCTACCCATATTGGTAAGGTAGAGAGGCTTGATTTTACACTGCAGAACCACGCCACATTGTCAATCATTTCCAGGTGCTCATTCTCAAAGTAAATGGGAATGTTTTCCACAAAGCTCAGTCCAAACACAATCGTTATTACAATGGCCGCGGTTCTTTCGGTGCAATATTTCGCTCTCAGTTTCTGGCAGCAAATGGCGACAAATCGATCAAAAGTGAAGGTGACAGTTAACCAGACAGAGCAATCAATAGCTGCAAAAACCAGGGCGATAATCAGGCTGCAAACAGGAGTGTAGTCCAAGAATGAATATGGGAAATAAATGTCATTAATCTCATAAAATATCACATCAAATATTATCACCAGTAGATCTGCCGCTGCCATGGCCACCAGGTAACGAGTGATACATTTAGAAAGACCGCACTTCCCACGGGAGAGAATCACAATCGCCACTAGATTGCCTACGAGAAAATGAGAATAGAAGGGAAACATACTCATTACACTTAATTCCTAGGAATAATCAGATTGAGAATATGTTATATCGAAATTAACTCCAAATCCTTTGTGCAGTCGCTCGACTCAGTAATGGGGTGAAATTGGCCTTGGGCGGTTGCGCCAAACCGGCTCACAGTGAAACAGCAGCCGGTTTCACACCACGTCCAGTTTATGTTACCTCAAAACATCAATAACTGCTGTAGAATGGAGTGTCATTCCCCATGTAACATGGTGCTCCACAGGCAATATGATAATCAAACACATTAGTGTGCCATCCTTACAATTAATAAGAACACACAAGAAGTGAACTAAGAACTTCCTTTTCTTCCTCCCATATTAACTGACATTGTTAACGGTTCTCTCCTCAGATACTGTCGCCCTCTCCCTCAAATTTGCCGTCATCACAAAACCAACCCTTGAACCCTCTGTCCTTCCAAACTACTGCTCTATCTCCAACCTCCCTTTCCTCTCCAAAGTCCTTGAACATGTTGATGCCTGCCAAACCCGTGCCCATCATTCCCACAATTCCGTGTTTGAATCCCTCCAATCCGGTTCCCATGCCTGCCACAGCACCAAAATGGCTCTCATCAAAGTCACAAATGACATTCAAGTGACAAAGGCAAACTATCCTTCCTCATTCTTCTTGACTTGTCTGCAGCCTTTGACAAGGTTGACCACTCTATCCTTCTCCAACGCCTATCCACCATCATCCAGTGGAGTGGGTCGACACTTGCCTGGTCCCATTATTATTCATCTAACCATAGCCAGAGAATCACCTGCAACTGCTTCTCTTCCCACTCCAACATTGTTATCTCTGGTGTCTGACAAGGATCTATCCTTGGCCCCCTCCTATTTTCCATCTACATGTTGCCCCTTGGCGACATTATCTGTAAACACAATGTCAGTTTCCATATGTACGCTGATGAAACCCAGCTCTCACTCACTACCACTTCTCTTGATTCCTCCGTGGTCTCCAAATTGTCAGACTGCTTGTCTGACATCCAGTTCTAGATGAGCAGAAATGTTCTCAAATCTAATATTGAGAAGACCGAAGCCATTGTTTTCGGTCCCCGCCACAAACTTCCATTCCATAGCCACTGATTCCATCCCTCTCTCCAACTTCTGTCTGAGGCTGAACTGCACAGTTCACATCCTTGGTGTCTTATTTGATCCTGAAATGAGCATCCGACCACATATCTGCAGCATAACTAAGACCGCCTATTTCCACCTCTGTAACATCGCCAGTCTCTGCCTCAGCTCATCTGCTGTTTAAGCCCTCATACATGCCTTTGTTACCTCTAGACTTGACTATTTCAATGCACTCCTGGCTGGCCTCCCACATTCTTTAATACATAAACTAGAGGTCATCCAAAATTCAACTGCCCGTGTTCTAACTCACATCATGTCCCACTCACCCATCACCCCTGTGCCCTACATCGGCTCCTGGTTAAGCAATGCCTCGATTTCAAAATTCTCATCCTTGTTTTCCAATCCCTCCATGGCCTCACACCCCCTTTGTCTGTAATCTCCTCCAGCCGCGCAACCCCCCCGAGATATCTGCGCTCCTCTAATTCTGCCCTGTTAGAGCATTCCTGATTATAATCGCTCAACCATGGGTGGCAGTGCCTTCTGTTGCCAAGGTCCTGAGCTCTGGAATTCCCTTCCTAAACCTCTCTGCCTCTATACCTCTCTTTTCTTCTTGAAGATATTCTTGAAACCTACCTCTTTGACCAAGCTTTTGATCACCTGCCCTAATTTCTCCTTATGCGGCTCGGTGTCAAAGATTTCGACGCATAATACTCCTGTTAAGCACGTTGGGAAGGTTCACTACTCTTAAGACACTATATAAATCCAAGTTGTTGTTGTTGTTATGACCAGGGAGTGGATCTTGACTTTGTGTAATAATGTAATGGGATGATAGTGAGTAGGCAGATCATTTTACACCTCTTCCATTTTACTTTGTATTGACTTCAATGGAAATACAAATTGGGAGAGATGTAAAACTGAGCGATAATGTAATATGGGCCATTTACGGTTCTCCCCAATTTTCATTTCCATTGAAGTGAAAGGTGATAAAAATTGGGAGAAATGTATAACAGACATTATATCCAATATCACTCGTTTTACTTTATTGCCCAAAGTCAACATTGCCTCAAGGAATTAGTGACTCACAGAGTCAAGGAATCAACAAATCACAAATCAGTCAATACATCAAACAATCAATGAGTTATTGAATCAATACTGTGCTCAATGTGGGGTTTATTACATCTCTTTTAAAAAATTATACAGGGTGGGCCAACATTCACAGTTGACTTATTAACAAGATATATCATTTTACAGAAACAATAAACAATATCCGAAAACATAAGTTCAATTGTTAACTTATGCACTACCTTAAACTATTTAAAGTAGCCAGAAATGCCCCAGTATTTCCAAATAATGTAATTAGCTATTTGAGGAATGTAACAGGAGCACAACTTCCCTTATCAAGGCATTGCCCTGGCTCATAAAATAAATGGAAGAGAAGTCAAAATAACCACCTCCTTCATCCTTCCCAAATATTAGGAATGTATGATAACAATTCACTGTGCACAAAGCTAAGGTTGCAAGCAAATTGAATGATTTACATTAAAGGGAAATATGAGACAACGGTCAATCATTCTGTTCACAACCTTGAAAAGGAATCCCTGAAGATGTACCAGATGTGTACTGTATAAAAGATTATTTCAAAGTCTGTATTGGGAACATTGATGTTGTAAGCGCTGTGGATGTTTTTCTACATTAAAGGCATTAAATAAATGCAATCTATTATCGTTGTAATAAAATAGCTTAACAAAAACCCCACATTGAAATGAAGTTGAATTATAATGCTGAATAACTAATACAACAATAGGCTTGTGGGATGACTACTGGCTCCACTGTAACAACTTTACTCAACGCAGTACATTCACCGCACTGAGTGACACCATTATGCAAAATGGTGTTTACATCTATATAATGCCGTAATGATTATATTGTATTAAACTGTTTTTTACTAGTTCACTCACAATAACTGGAGATGTACATCTCAATAGATAATATTATTATACCAGCAGCAAGAGCAGGAATGCAGTCACACAAAACAAGGAATGACTGATTATAGTAACTTACTAGGAATGCCGACCAGTGCAAGAATAGGATAGTAAATTTCTTCGATCTGTGGAATTACAGATTGTCCCATTTTCGTAGCGACGAAGTGAGCTCTTGGTGTGAATCTTAAACCAAAGAGATGCGTTGAAATGGGCCATATTTATACTTTTTGAGCAATCTCAAGACATTTAGGTCAGGCAATAATTGACATTAGTTACAGTTACTTGAACAAATTAATTAGGCAGCTGTTTTTACTCCAATGCTCAGCGGGAATAGAACCTTGTTATGCAGATTTCCCAGTGGGAATGAGGGATACGAACACGAGATGTACATCTCAATAGATAATATTATTATACCAGCAGCAAGAGCAGGAATGCAGTCACACAAAACAAGGAATGACTGATTATTTTGAACTTTTTAGTTATTTCGAAAGATGCAGTTACTGAGTCATGGGTCATATCAATTTAAGCCAGACCCTTTCATTCATATGTTTTCACATTAACAATTACACATATGTGCTATCTAACGATATAAGTGTTTAATTGTAGGTACGATTGGCACTATCAATGTTTGTAGCTACAGAGGTCCTGAATTTTCACCGGGCCAGTGGTACACTCAGCGTGTAAGCCATCCCAGACTACGGTGTGGCCTTCAGAAAATTGGGAGAAACCCTACTATATGGGCTCCAGAACTACACTGCAAATTTCTGATTGGGCCCAACTGGGGCAAAACCTCAGTCTGACTCAAATATGGTGTGAGACGTAGAAGGAAGTGCGATAGAGGCAGGCAATTCCCATGATTGGAGTCTCCTTGTTCCTGACCTCCCTGCCACTCATATACCTGGACGCCGAGTGAGCCTGCCGCACAGATTGGTTTGGGAGTGCAACTTGGGTCCAGTGGGAGAAACACACCTATGGCTGTACCCCAGTTGGACTGTTAGTACCAACACTATTATCGGTGACTTAATAACATTTATTAAACAAAGCGGTACAGCATTTGGTTTTTCTCTGCTGGAAAACATTCAAGATATGGCTATTGTGACGCAAGTTCAAATGAGTTGGCACAATAATCCATTAATGCATTCTCAGATCCTAAGCGAGATAACCTGAGGGGCATGATCCACAAATTAGGACTAGGCCATTTTCCAGTGAAATCAGGATTAACTGTTTGACACAAAGTGTAGTGGAACTCTAGAACTCTTTTACTCAAAAGGCTGTGGATGCTGTGGGTCAGTTGACATTTTTAAGACTGAATTCAATAGACTTTTTGTAGGATAGCGGTATTCAGGGAGATGGAGCAAAAGCAGATAAATGGAATTGATGTACAGATCAGCCACGATCTAACTGAATGGTGAAACATTGTATAGGAGCTGAATGGCCGACTCCTGTTCCTATGTTCCTATCTTGTTATGTTCCAATGAGATGAGTGGAGACACTGCAGACGTCCTAGAAATTATACATCAAGGGACCTTTGAGTCTGGATATTGGTCCAATGACTCGAGAGTGATCAATGCAGCACCCAATTTTAAAAAAGGGCATGGAGGTCATCCTGGTAATTATATCCGTGGTGGGGGTCTTACAATCTCAACTAAGGATGAAATTGTTACGTATCTACATCAAGACAAAAAGTTAGAAGTAGCCAGCAATAATGTCAAAAGTGATGATTGTGCTTGACAAAACTCTCAGAATAATTTGAGAATGTAACAGTTATATTGACGAGTGGTAATACAGTCAATGTAGTATACTGGGAGTCTGAGAACTTCCTTGACAAGGTACCATGCAGGAGTGCACTAGGAATGATTAACGGGCATGGAATTAGAGGAGGACATCAAACGTGATTAAAATTATAATTATTTTATCATTCATTCTCGGGATGTGGCATCTCCAACAAGGTCGGCAGTTATTGCTGATACATAGTTGCCCTTGAGAAGGTGGTGATGGGGCTACTTGAACCAGAGCAATACATGCAGTGCATATACTCCCACAATATTGTTAGGTACGGAGTTGCAGAATTTTGAACCAATGAAGATATGAGAAGAGCAATATATGTCCAAGCCGTGATGGTGTGTAAGTTGGTGGGGAAGTGTAGGAGATGGTGTTCCCATATGTCTGCTGCTTTGTCCTTTTAGGCGGTAGCAGTCAGGGGTTTAGGAGGTGTTGTCGAAAAGACCTTGGTGAGTTGCACAAGTATATCCTGTAGATATTAAACACTGCACCATGGTGAGCTGGTGGTGAATGGAGTTGATGAGGGACTGATTCCCGGGATGGCGGGACTGACATATCAAGAAAGACTGGATCAACTGGGCTTGTATTCACTGGAGTTCAGAAGAATGAGAGGGGATCTCATAGAAATGTTTAAAATTCTGACGGGTTTAGAGAGGTTAGATGCAGGAAGAATGTTCCCAATGTTGGAGAAGTCCAGAACCAGGGGTCACAGTCTAAGGATAAGGGGAAAGCCATTTAGGACCGAGATGAGGAGAAACTTCTTCACCCAAAGAGTGGTGAACCTGTGGAATTCTCTACCACAGAAAGTAGTTGAGGCCAATTCACTAAATATATTCAAAAAGGAGTTAGATGTAGTCCTTACTACTAGGGGGATCAAGGGGTATGGCGAGAAAGCAGGAATGGGGTACTGAAGTTGCATGTTCAGCCATGAACTCATTGAATGGCGGTGCAAGCTTGAAGGGCCGAATGGCCTACTCCTGCACCTATTTTCTATGTTTCTATGTTAAGGTGGTGGATGGGCACAGATCAATTGGATTGCTTTGCCCTGCACGTGTCGATCTTCTTGAGTGTTCTTGCAGTGGCATCCATACAAACAAGTGGAGAGCATCCATCAGAGTCCTGACTTGTGCATTTCAGTTGGTGGAGGGGCGTTGGGGAGTCAAGAAGTTAGGAATATGGTGCAGAATACCCTACCTCTGACCTACTCTAGTAGCTACCAAATTTATGTGGCTGGTCCATTTTATTTTCTGGTCAATGGTGACACCCAGGATGTTGATGATGTTGGATGTAGCGATGGGAATGTCAGTGAATGTTATTGTGAGGTGGTTAAACTCTCTCGTCGGAGATAATCACTGCCCAGCAATTGTTTAGTGTGAATATTACTTGCCACTTATCAGCCCAAGCATGAATGTTGTCTTGCTGCATGTGGGCATGGAATTCTTCATTAACTGAGAAATTTAATATGGAGCTGAACACTGTGCAATCATCAGAGAACTGCCCCACTTGTGTCGTTATGATGGAAGGAAGGTCATTGATGAAGCAGCTGAAGTTCGTGGATCCAAGAATGCTGCCCTGAGGAACTCCTGCAGTGGTGTCCTGGGCATGAGAGGATTGGCCTCTAATGACCAGAATCATCTTCCTTTGTGCTAGGCATGACTGCAGCAACTGATGTTTTCTCCTTGATCTTCATTGACTTTAGTTTTGTTAGGGTCCCTTCATGCCACATGCGATTGAATGCTATCTTAATGTCCAGGGCAGTTACTCTCACCACACCTCTGTAATGCAACTCTTTTGTCCACGTTTGGACAAAGTCTGTAATTAGGTCTGGAACTGAGTGGTCCTATCTGAACCCAAACTAACATTGGTCAGCATGTTATTAGTGAGTAAATAAGGAAAAACAAAATGGCAGAACGTGAGCAGTGCCGAGAGGGACCAGGTGGATCGGCGACTTCAGGGCCTGAGGGTCGGGCTATAAAAGAACTGGAGTGGTGGGCCTGGAACATCGTGGCCCCGCAACCTGTGAGAGAACACCTCCGCAGGTTGAGGGCATAAAAGAGCTTGCCACTGCAACTTCCAGCGCGAGCCATTCCAAGTGTGCGACAATTTCGAGGTGGGCGAATGGGCGATGTCATCAAAACCCAAATCGCCGTTTGGAGTGTGGGCAGGAACATCGTCGGGGCCAGGTACAGTGGAGGAGATGGAAGCGGATGAGCAGCGAGTGATCATGGTGGAGGTGCGGCGAGTGATTGAGGTGGAGGAACGATGAGAGATGGTGGCTGAGATTTGGCGAGTGATCATGGCAGAGGTTCGGCAAATGTTTGGTGCGGAGGAAGTGATGAGTGATCGTGGCGGATGTGCGGCAAATGTTTTGTGGCGGGAGAGCCGAGAGAGATAGTGGTGGCAGTGCGGCGAATGTTTGTGGCGGAGGAGCAGCAAGAGATCGTGGCGGAGGTGCGGCCAATGAGGGTATGGCACCCAGTAAAGCCAAGGGCCCGGGGCAGCATGGGCCTGCCCACACTGCAATATATGTGCGCACTAGGTCCGTGCAGCAGAACAGGGCTCCAGTCATCTTGATTAACCCTTGCCACTGGACCATGACCTAGCTCTGTCAAGCCCATGTGGTGGCTGATGTGCAACGGTCACCACACATTAAAAAATCCATGCACAGGCATCTTCCAGCCCTGAGTTCAAATTGGAATATCGGGTTCTTCAATGAAACACCTGTTGAACTCACCCCTTTTGGTGTGAAAGCAAGTCATCCTCGTTCGAGGGACTGCCTATGATGATGATGATGAGTGAGTAAGTGCCATTTGATAGCACTGTTGACCACTCCATCAAAATCACATTGCACAAGATTGAGAATCAGTTGATAGGATGGTAATTGGCCAGGCTGGAGTTGCCCTGTTTTCGAATGAAGGGATATGGGGACAGTTTGGGTAAGTGTGATTAGAACTATTAGCTGGTATGGAGGGTAAATGCCGGCACGCTTGGTTAGATTGAATCGACTGTTTACCAGTTGTAAATTGCAATTATTTCTACTTCACCCGGATACGGTGCGGAGTTTAGGAGCAGAGGTTAGCCGCATGGCTCCGCTGCCGTCAGAGGGCAGCAAAGCATTCTCAGTTCCACAGACACTATGGGTAAACGTGTTGACTGCCTATTCTGTAGGGGTCATTTTAACATAATCACCGGGCTAAAATCCAATGCTGAGGAAATAAAATAACAGTGTTCTTTTGCTTAATAACTTCAGAACTTTACACTCCCGGTTAAGTAGCAATGTGCTAAGGTCATCTGAAACTTCTTTCAGAGATGAATCACTTACATTTAGGTGACATGTTTTCCATTTTAACTTTTTCGCAACAATTTCGATGTATCATATACTCTATCATTAATTCCCATTATGTATTATTTAGAGTTTGCCTCACTTTGTTATCCTTTAGCGGGCATATTTCTGATATTGAGTCACATGGATTGAAAATAACGGGATCGATTTTCAACTTGCTGCCATTGTGTAAAACTGTGTTCAGATCTGCCGCCCGCTCAGTTCCATTGAAAGACAACAATAACATAGACCGAGGATGAAATTAATCTTAGGCTGTAGCCCAAAATGGGCGATAGCGATTCAACAGCCAGCTTTGCATTCGGCCAAATTTTCTTTTCCATTAAAGTTAGTTTCACCCCAACTGTGAGTTTATAAAATTAATGGACAAAAAATAGTTTAGGGCTTAAATTGCATCTAGAAAGCACGCACGTGCAGTCACACGCACGAACACAAATAAACACCCACATACAGACACACACACACACACAGGCACATACACACAGAAATCAAACTAACAAACACACGCAGGCAGAACTATACGCTAACAAACACACACACACAGGCATGGGCAGACACTCACACATAGACACGCATAGAAATCAACAAACAAAAACAGACACACAGACACACACCCAGCCACACTCAGACACATGCAGCGACACACACAGACACACGCACAGTTACACATAGATACACACAGACACACGCACAGACACACGAACAGACACAGACACACCCACACACAGAGACACACAGACAGACATAGACACACACACACACACACACACACAAAACATACTAACAAACACAGACACAGACACATACCCACTGCACACAGATACACACAGACACACGCACAGACACACACACAGACAAATATAGATAGACACACACACACACACAGAGAAAACAAACTAACAAACACAGACAGTGACACACACTCACCACACACAGATACGCACAGACACACCACAGACATAAACACACACATGCACACACTGCCACGCACACACAAACACAGACACACAGATACACACAGACACACGCACACACTGCCACACACACGCACACACTGCCACGCACACACAAACACAGACACAAAGACATACTTAGACAAAACGCACACACAAGACACAAACGCATATATATAGGCACACAGATAGATAAACATGTAGTCATGCATGCACACATACCACACACAGACACACAAACACAAAGACATACTTAAACAAAGCGCACACACTGACACACACAAGACATATATGCATATACATAGGCACACAGATAGATAAACATGTAGGCGTGCACGCACACATAGCGCACACAGACACACACACAACGACAGACAGACACATGCAGGAATAAGGGTGAAAAATGCCTGAACATGTTTTACTCTTCATAAAAAAATTTCTTCAGCATCGTGTTCCACAGAATCATCTATCCGCCATGTTTCTATGTTCTCTTTCATGCTGCTGCTTACATTGTGTTGTTCCTTCACTGTGATCGCTCCACACATACCCCAAGGTTCTCCCTCCCCCGCCTCAATACATTCAGTCTGTTCTATTATTCCTAAGATACATTCTTTGAGGACATCAACAACAATGCAGTCCAATACATTTTTTTAAATTCCTCTGTCCTAAACTTAAACCAATATCTTTAGAAACATAAAATCTCCCATTGTACAGCATTTACCAAGCCACGCTATTGTATCGACTCTGCTGTCTCTATCTGCTCAGTTTGTTGCTGCTGTTATTCATGAGATGTTGGGCTAGTTTCCCTGTCTGGTAATGTAGGGGCGCTTGCCCACCCTATATAGAATACGCAAAAATTTCATTCTTTTAATGCAAATTTCCATTAACCATCGTTTGATTAAAACGCACCGTTAGCCCCCAAAGCAACCTAGGATTCATCCGAACCGCACCAGATGTGCTGACGTGGATTGAGAACTGGTTGACAGACAGGAAGCAAAGAGTAGGAGTAAACGGGTACTTTTCAGAATGGCAGGCAGTGACTAGTGGAGTGCCGCAAGGTTCTGTGCTGGGGCCCCAGCTGTTTACATTGTACATTAATGATTTAGACGAGGGGATTAAATGCAGTATCTCCAAATTTGTGGATGATACTAAGTTGGGTGGCAGTGTGAGCTGCGAGGAGGATGCTATTAGGCTGCAGAGTGACTTGGATAGGTTAGGTGAGTGGGCAAATGCATGGCAGATGAAGTATAATGTGGATAAATGTGAGGTTATCCACTTTGGTGGTAAAAACAGAGAGACAGACTATTATCTGAATGGTGACAGATTAGGAAAAGGGAAGGTGCAACGAGACCTGGGTGTCATGGTACATCAGTCATTGAAGGTTAGCATGCAGGTACAGCAGGCGGTTAAGAAAGCAAATGGCATGTTGGCCTTCATAGCGAGGGGATTTGAATACAGGGGCAGGGAGGTGTTGCTACAGTTGTACAGGGCCTTGGTGAGGCCACACCTGGAGTATTGTGTACAGTTTTGGTCTCCTAACTTGAGGAAGGACATTCTTGCTATTGAGGGAGTGCAGCGAAGGTTCACCAGACTGATTCCCGGGATGGCGGGACTGACCTATCAAGAAAGATTGGATCAACTGGGCTTGTATTCACTGGAGTTCAGAAGAATGAGAGGGGACCTCATAGTAACGTTTAAAATTCTGACGGGTTTAGACAGGTTAGATGCAGAAAGAATGTTCCCAATGTTGGGGAAGTCCAGAACCAGGGGTCACAGTCTGAGGATAAGGGGTAAGCCATTTAGGACCGAGATGAGGAGAAACTTCTTCACCCAGAGAGTGGTGAACCTGTGGAATTCTCTACCACAGAAAGTAGTTGAGGCCAATTCACTAAATATATTCAAAAGGGAGTTAAATGAAGTCCTTACTACTCGGGGGATCAAGGGTTATGGCGAGAAAGCAGGAAGGGGGTACTGAAGTTTCATGTTCAGCCATGAACTCATTGAATGGCGGTGCAGGCTAGAAGGGCTGAATGGCCTGCTCCTGCACCTATTTTCTATATCTATGTTTCTATGTTTCTATGACTTTTCTACTTTGAGTGCTACGAAGCTTTGAAGTATCTTTTCTCACTTCGCCGCCAACCAACCAGCCCCCGCCCAGCCCCAGCCGCCGCCGCTCCCACAACCAGGCAACGCCGCCTCCAAAACCTACCCTGCCCACTCCACACCCTGCCCACTGCATACCCTGCCCACTGCACAACCAACACACTCCACACCCTGCCCACTGCACACCCTGCCCACTGCACAACCAACACACTCCACATCCTGCCCACTGCACACCCTGCCCACTGCACAACCAACACACTCCACACCCTGCCCACTGCACACCCTGCCCACTGCACAACCAACACACTCCACACCCTGCCCACTGCATACCCTGCCCACTGCACAACCAACACACTCCACACCCTGCCCACTGCACACCCTGCCCACTGCACAACCAACACACTCCACACCCTGCCCACTGCACACCCTGCCCACTGCACAACCAACACACTCCACACCCTGCCCACTGCATACCCTGCCCACTGCACAACCAACACACTCCACAACCTGTCCACTGCACAACCAACACACTCCACACCCTGCCCACTGCACACCCTGCCCACTGCACAAACAACACACTCCACACCCTGCCCACTGCACAACCAACACACTCCACACCCTGCCCACTCCACACCCTGCCCACTGCACAACCAACACACTCCACACCCTGCCCACTGCATACCCTGCCCACTGCACAACCAACACACTCCACACCCTGCCCACTGCACACCCTGCCCACTGAATACCCTGCCCACTGCACAACCAACACACTCCACACCCTGCCCACTGCATACCCTGCCCACTGCACAACCAATACACTCCACACACTGCCCACTGCATACCCTGCCCACTGCACAACCAACACACTACACACCTTGCCCACTGCACACCCTGCCCACTGCACAACCAGCACAATCCACACCCTGACCACTCCACACCCTGCCCACTCCACACCCTGCCCACTGCACAAACAACACACTCCACACCCTGCCCACTGCATAACCAACACACTCCACACCCTGCCCACTGCACAAACAACACACTCCACACCCTGCCCACTGCACAACCAACACAATCCACACCCTGCCCACTCCACACCCTGCCCACTGCACACCCTGCCCACTGCACAACCAACACACTCCACACCCTGCCCACTGCACAACCAACACACTCCACACCCTGCCCACTGCACGCCCTGCCCACTGCACAACCAACACACTCCACACCCTGCCCACTGCACACCCTGCCCACTGCACAACCAACACACTCCACACCCTGCCCACTGCACACCCTGCCCACTGCACAAACAACACACTCCATACCCTGCCCACTGCACAACCAACACACTCCACACCCTGCCCACTTCACACCCTGCCCACTGCACAGCCAACACACTCCACACCCTGCCCACTCCACACCCTGCCCACTTCACACCCTGCCCACTGCACAACCAACACACTCCACACCCTGCCCACTGCACACCCTGCCCACTGCACAACCAACACACTCCACACCCTGCCCACTGCACACCCTGCCCACTGCACAAACAACACACTCCACACCCTGCCCACTGCACACCCTGCCCACTGCACAAACAACACACTCCACACCCTGCCCACTGCACAACCATCACACTTCACACCCTGCCCACTGCACACCCTGCCCACTGCACAACCAACACACTCCACACCCTGCCCACTGCACAACCAACACACTCCACACCCTGCCCACTGCACGCCCTACTCACTGCACAACCAACACACTCCACACCCTGCCCACTGCACACCCTGCCCACTGCACAACTAACACACTTCACACCCTGCCCACTGCACACCCTGCCCACTGCACAACCAACACACTCCACACCCTGCCCACTGCACATCCTGCCCACTGCACAACCAACACACTCCACACTCTGCCCACTCCACACCCTGCCCACTGCACACCCTTCTCATTCTATACCCTGCCCATTCTATACCAAGCCCATTCTATACCCTGCTCATTCTATACCCTGCCCATTCTATACAGAGCCCATTCTATACCCTGCCCATTCTATGCTCTGACCATTCTATACCCTGCCCATTCTATACCCTGCCCATTCTATACCCTGACCATTCTATACCCTGCTTATTCTATAACCTGCCCTTTTATACCCTGCCCATTCTATACCCTGCCCATTCTATAACCTGCCATTTTATACCCTGCCCATTCTATAACCTGCCCTTTTGTACCCTGCCCAGTCTACAATCTGCCGATTCTATAACTTGTCCATTCTATACCCTGTCCAATCTATACCCTGCCCAATCTGTACCCTGCCAAATCTATACCCTGCCAAATCTATACTCTGTCCAATCTATAGCCAGCCCAATCTATAGCCTGTGCAATCTATATTCTGTCCATTCTATATCCTGCCAGCTTTATACTCTGCCAGTTTTATACCCTGCCCATTATATAATTTGTATGTTTTATACCCTGCCTATTCTATACCGTGCCCATTCTAAATCGTGCCTGTTTTGCACCCTGGCCATTCTATACCCTGCACATTCTATACCCTGCCCATTTAATACCCTTTCAGTTCTATACCCTGCCCATTCTATACCCTATCCGTTTCATAACCTGCCTCAAATTTATTTTTCATTAACTTCAATGAGATAAAATTGTGAGGGGTGTGAATTGGGCAGCAGATTGAATATCGCCAGTTTTATATTATTGCCAAAAGTTAAAATCGGACCTTTCGCCCCATGGGCCCAAAATATGTGGGCATTCCGCCCAAAAGGTTCCCATACAGAAGTCAAAAAAGAAAATCTGCCCAACTGTTTTTGACATCCTGCTTTTTAAACTAAAACCTAAGGGGTAGGATTTGATTTGTGCGATGGTGTAAATCAGGTGAAACGAATCCACTGTCCGTTTTACTCCGTATGTTCATCTCGATTGACCTGAGATGTAAAACAGACCACCGAGTTTTACACTGTTGCACCAAGGTCAAGCTCTAACCCGAGGAAGTCATTTCCACCCTTACTTCTCACAGCAATCTAGGATGCATCCCATCTGGACCGGGTGACTTTTCTACTTTGAGTGCTGCAAATCTGTTAAGTAACTCACCTTTATCCATTTTGTTCCTATTCAGTTTCTGTACTGCCTCTCCTTTGCTGAGGCATTGACAGCATTCTCTTCTTTAGTGAAGACAGATGCAAATTTTCCAATTAGTACCTCAGCCATGTCCTCTGCCACCACAAGAAGATTTCCATTTTGGCCCCTAATTGGCCCCAGTATTGCTTTGAGTAATCTTTTACTTTTTATGTGTTTATAAAAGACTTTGTGGTTCCCTTTTTTGTTACCCACTAATCTATTCTCATACATTCTCTTAAATCCTCTTGTTGTCTTTTTCAGTACTCCCATGTACTTTTTGCATTCAGCTTGGATCTCTGCTGAGTATGAAGTTGGCACTTATCATAATCCTCCTTTTTCTGTTTCATTTTTATCTCGATATCTTTAGTCACCCAGGGACTCTAACTTTGGATGCCCTTCCTTTTCCCTTTGTGGGAACGTGTCTAGGCTGTGCCCGAACAATCTCCACTTTGAAGGGATCCCATTGCTCATTTACTGTTTTACCTGCCAATCTTTGATTCCAATCAATCTGGGCCACATTGATTTTACATAAGAACATTAGAACATAAGAAATAAGAACAGGAGTAGGCCATACGGCCCTTCGAGCCTGCTCTGCCATTCAATAAGATCATGGCTGATCTGATCATGGACACAGCTCCACTTCCCTGCCCACTCCCCATAACCCCTTATCCCCTTATCATTTAAGAAACTGTTTATTTCTGTCTTAAATTTATTCAATGTCCCAGCTTCCACAGCTCTCTGAGGCAGCGAATTCCACAGATTTACAACCCTCTGAGAGAAGAAATTTCTCCTCATCTCAGTTTTAAATGGGCGGCCCCTTATTCTAAGATCATGCCCTCTAGTTCTAGTCTCCCCCGTCAATGGAAACATCCTCTCTGCATCCACCTTGTCAAGCACCCTCATAATCTTATACATTTCGATAAGATCGCCTTTCATTCTTCTCATTGAAATTAGCTCTCCTCCAGTTGAGTATTTTCACATTTGATTTTTCTGTGTCCTTTTGCAGAACTACTCTAAACCTAATGATATTTTAATCATTTTTTCCCCAAATGCTCCCCAACTGAAACATGCTCCACTTACCCGACTTCATGCCCCAGAGCTAGATCCAGAACTGTTTCCTTCTTCGATGGGCTGGAAACATATGATCAAGAAAGGTCTCTTGTAAACATTTCAGGAACTTCTTCCCCTCTTTGGCCTTTACACTGTTATTTTCCCAGTCTATATTTGTATAATTGAATACACTATACATTATCACTACTCTCTAGTTCTCGCATATTTCTGCAATTTACTTGCAAATTTCCTCCTCTATCTCCATTCTACTATTTGGTAGCCGATAGTATACACATAGCAGCGTAATAGTTCTTCCACTGTTCCTAAGATCTCACCAAATAGATACTGTCATTGAACCCTCAAGTACATCATCATTTTCTAGTACTGTAGCAGTACCTTAGATTCATACTGCCATCTGCCTACCTTTTCCTTGCCCAACTTCCCATCTGCCCACCTTTTCTGAATATATTGTTACACAAGTCATATATTCTGGCCACAGTTTGAATGCAGGGCCAGTTCACATAGACGAGCAGTGATATGCTTGAAGGGAAAATACATTTTTTTTGGCCCACAGTCTCATTGACACCCGCTCTGCTCATCATCATCATCATAGGTAGTCACTAGAAATGAGGATGACTTGCTTTCACGCCAAAAAGGGATGAGTTCACAGGTGTTTCAATGAAGGACCTAATATTCCAGATCTCGAACTACATCTTGAAGGATGGAAGATGCCTTTCCGTGGATTTTTTAAACATGTGGTTGACAGAGTTGGTCTTGGTCCAGTGGCAAGGATTAACCAAGACGACTGGAGACCAGCTCTGCTGCATGGACCTAGTGCGCACACATATCACAGTGTGGGCTGGCCTGTGCTGCCCCTGAGCCCTCGCTTCTTCAGGGAACCCGAACGCACACCTCTTCTGGGCCCCGATCACCTCCCTTTACGAACTCTCGCTGCTCCTTTGCCCCGACCTCACTGTTCCAGCTGTACCTGCCCGCATTCCAATCAGCAGGCTGGGGCCATTAGAGGGAGTAGCGTGTGGCAGCACGGCCCGGAAATCGGCCCGTCCCTCACTCAAAGTCTCACCTCTCTCAGTCTAATTGACAGCCCGCCCCTCAGACTGATTGACAGCCCCACCACTCACAGTCTGATTGACATCATGAACTCAGCTTCACTTCCCTACCCACGTCTCATAACCCTTTATTCCTTTATTGCTCAAAAATCTGTCTATCTCCACTTGATATATATTCAATGACCCAGCCTCCACCGCTCTCTGGCGCAGAGAATTCCAGAGATTAATAACCCTCTGAGAGAAGAAATTTTAAATGGGTGAATCCTTATTCTGAAACTATTCCTCATAGTTCTAGATTCCCCTATGAGTGGAAACATTCTCTCTGCATTTAAGTTGATGAGCCCCCTCATTATCTCATTTTTCTGAACTCCAATGAGTGCAGGCCCATCCTGCACAACTTTTCTTTATAAGTCAACTCCTTCATCTCAGGACTCAACCTATTGAACCTTCTCTGAACTGCCTTCAGTGCAGGTATATCCCATGGAGGGAGCAGCGTGAGGCGGCTCGGCCTGGAAATTGGCACGGTCCCGGCCTGCAAGACCATCAGCAGGCCGGGGCTTTGGAGGGAGCAGCATGCGGGTACCACCGCAGGGAGCAGTGCGTGCTGCTGCAGGAGGGCGACGGCTACGAAGCCAGGTCGCTGATTGCAGTGCGGGCAGGCACAGCAGAAGGGGCGAAGGAGCAGCAAGAATCTGTCGAGTAAAGTGACTGGGGCCTAGGAGAGGCGTGAATCTGGGGCCCAGGAGAGACGAGGGCTCAGTGGCAGCACGAGCCAGCCCACACTGCGATATGTGTGCGCGCTCGGTCTGTGCAGCAGAGCTGGTCTCCAGTTAGTCTTGGGTAATCCTTGCCACTGAACCAAGACCTAGCTCTGTCAAGCCCATGTGATGGCTGGTGTGCAACGGCCACTACAAAAAAAAATCCAAGCACAGGCATCTTTCACTCTTCAAGATGTAGTTCAGGATCTGGAATATTAGGTTCTTCATTGAAACACCTGTGAACTCATCACTTTTTGGCATGGAAGCAAGTCATCCTCGCTTCGAGGGACTGCCTATGATGATAATGGTGATCCCTCTTTAAATATATTTTTGTTGAGAGTTTTGAAATATCTCCTTAAAAATCCGCCATTGCTCATCAACCATCTTACACTTTCATCTATTTTCCCAGTCCACTTTAGCCAACTCTGCCTTCATACCTTTGTAGTCTCCTTTATTTAAGCTTGGAACACTGGTTTGAGATCCACCTTTCTCACCCTCCAACTGAATTTGAAATTCAACCATGCTATGATCACTCTTTCTTCGAGAATCCTATACTAGGAGATCATTTATTAATCCTGTCTCTTTACACAGTGCCAGCTCTAAGGTAGCCTTCTCCCTGGTTGGTTCCGCAACGTACTGGTCAAGGAAATTATCCCAGATACACTCTATGAACTCTTCCTCAAGGCTACCTTGGCCAATTTATTTTGTCCAATCAATATGAAGATTAAAATGGCTCATGATTATTGCTGTTCCTTTTTTACAAGCCTCCATTATTTCTTGCTTTCTACTCCATCTAACAGTATAGCTCCTGTTATGGGGCCTATAAACTACACCCACCATGACTTCTTCACCTTATTGTTCCTTATCTCCACCCAATCTGATTCTACATCTTGATCTTCTGAGCCAATATCATTTTTCACGAATGCACTAATCTCATCCTTTATTAACAGAGCTACCCCGCCCCCTTTTCCTTTCTGTCCATCCTTCCAAATTGTCAAATACTCCTGAATATTCAGTTCCCAACCTTGGTCACCTTGCAACCACGTCTCTGTAATGGCTATCAGATCATACCCATTTATATCTATTTGTGCCGTCAACTCAATTATTTTGTTATGAATGCTGCATGCATTCAGATCAAGAGCTTTAAAAACAAGTTACCATTTTTCCCTGCTTTGACTCCACTTTCTGATACACTCTTATGTTTATACATTCTGTCCCTTCCTGTCACGCTCTGGTGAGTGAGTCATTCATACCCTCGAGCCTGTTCCAAATTCAATGGTTGATCTGTTTCTTAACTCCATCCACGCGACCTGGCTACAAAATCATTTATAGCCTTGCTTGGCAAAAATCCATCAATTTCAGATTGAAAATTATTCATTAAGCTAGCATCCAGTGCTTTTTGTGGGAGAGAGTTCCACACTGCTACCACCCTTTGTGTGAAGAAATCTTTTCTACCTTCTCTCCTGCATGGCCTGGCCCTGATTTAAAGGTTATTTCCACTTGTTATTGACTCCCCCACCAGTGGAAAAGGTGTCTCAATATTTGACCTATCAATTCCTTTCAAATCCTAACACCTGAATAAAATCATCTCTTAACTTTCTATATTCCAAAGAATACATGCCTCGTTTATGTAATCTCTGCTCAAAGTCTAACCCTTGAAGCCCTGATAACATTCTGGTGTATCTGAGCTACAATCCTTCCAAGGACAATATATCCTATGTAAAGCGCGGTGCCGACACTCATATTGTATTGTTTAATCGCAATAAATAATGTTACAGAACTTAGACTGGAAGGTGTCACTCGCTGAGCTGATCTAAAGTCTTTACAGTTTTGTTTCGCTCTTTCCTTTTGAGAACAGAGTCTTTGCCATTCTTCCTACGCCGGACTGGGGCAAAATTGAACCCGCGGGGGCACAAAGCTGGTCAATGAAAGGCAATGGAATGGACAATCGGGCGGGGTGTGTAATACTAACGCTCAGTTTGTGCCGTCAACAAAGTAGAATTTTAACACATATATTATTCCTTAGGCTGAACACTGATGGCAAACTTGGCCTTCCCTGTCCTTTTCATGTTGCTAGCTAGTTTTTCTCTTTTGCTCAACTGTCTCACTAACTCACTGAGCAGGAGTGCTCCCTCAAGCATCACATAGACAATTTAGGCCTCTCCTGCCATGACATTCCCTCACAGTGCAAGACCCCTGAATCCCCCTTCTCAGGATAACCTAAGTTTTGGCGACTGCTTTCTGCCCTCAATATTCTGCTCCTGCTTGTAGGCCATCTGCTGCTTCCTGCTGGTTTCAGACAGGCAACCATCCAGAAACATATACAGTAGGCCCGGGTGTTAGAAACATAGAAACATAGAAAATAGGAGCAGTGGTAGGCCATTCGGTCCTTCAAGTCTGCACCGCCATTCAATATGATCATGTCTGATCCTCTATCTCAACACCATATTCCCGCTTTTTCCCCATACCCCTTGATGCCTTTTATTTCTAGAAATCTATCTAACTCCCTCTTAAACATATTCAGTTACTTGGCCTCCACAGCCTTCTGTGGTAGAGAATTCCACAGATTCACCACCCTCTGAGTGAAAACATTTCACCTCATCTCGGTCCTAAATTTCCTACCCCGTATCCTGAGACTGTGACCCCTTGTTCTAGACTTCCCAGCCAGGGGAAACATCCTCCCCGCATCCAGTCTATCCAACCCAATCAGAATTTTATATGTTTCAATGAGATCCCTTCTCATTCTTCTAAACGCGAGTGAATACAGGCCTAGTCGACCCAATCTCTCCTCATACGACAGTCCTGCCATCCCAGGAATCAGTCTGGTGAACCTTCGCTGCACTCCCTCTATGGCAAGTATATCCTTTTTTAGGTAAGGAGACCAAAACTGCACACAATACTCCAGGTGTGGTCTCACCAAAGGCCTGTATAACTGTAGTAAGACATCCTTGCTCCTGTACTCAAATCCTCTTGCAATGAAGGCCAACATACCATTTACATTCCTAACTGCTTGCTGCACCTGCATGTTTGCTTTCAATGACTGTTATACAAGGACACCCAGGTCCCTCTGTACATCGACACTTCCTAAGCCATCACCATTTCAATAATATTTTGTCCATATGTTTTTCCTACAAAAGTGGATAACTTCACATTTATCCACGCTATACTGCATCTGCCATGTGTCAATGTTGCCTAGATCTAATGCTACCGAGGTCAGGGGGCTTGTCACTCGCTTCAGCTCTCATGCACACAATTACAGCCAGGAGTTAAAATGCCTTTGTGTCTTCTTTTTCCACTGAACCAAATAATTCAGTAGGCTCGTACATTTATATCTCTTCATGTCAAAGATATCCATTGAAATATTGGCTCCTTTATATCTTGATACTTCTGCATAAAATAGGCGAGGCCATGTGCTTGTTGAGTACCCACTTTTTATTAATATCACTGATTAAACTTTCAAGAGTTTCACGAGCCAAACCTGAGTGCACCACAGGGCAGTACAACTAGTTTTGTTAGAAAGTTTCATTCAAGTGCCCCCTTGTTTTTTTGAGGGTATCAAAAACCACAAATTAACACTTGAACATAAAAGGGAACCTTTGTCAAATCAAATCAAATTAAAATTCTGCACTGCAGTCCCACCAGTGCCCACCTCTCGCAGAAGGCCATGAGCATACCGGTGGACACCGCGTGCTCCATCACCAGGGACATGCTGGCTCGAATGTAACCGTGGAAGAGAGGCAGGCAATCGGGCTGAACGACCCCCTCTGCCCGCTGCCTGGACCGGCTGATGGCTCCCTTGGTCGTACCCAGGAGCAGTCCGACCTGCCTGCTCCCCTCCGTACAGGATGCCCAAAGATCAGGAGCATGGGACTGAAGTGCAACCAGAATTTGAGGAACAGCGCCTTCAAATATTGAAAGAGGGACTGCAACCTCACACATTGAACATACGCATGGCACATGGACTCCTCCAGACCGATGAAATTCCAGGCGGCCTGGGAGTCCGTGAACCGACTTAAAAACCGATTGCACAGGTCTGCGCCAGGCCAACTCCCCAATAAATAAACGGAGGACTCCCGCTTAGAGAGCACTCCATTGGGGACCCCGCTTCCTCCGGATGGCAAGATAGTGCGCCATGGCTTATCCGGACGGCAGATGAGGATGGTAAAATGGAATGTATGCAAGAGCAGCCTGTACAGGAATCCCCTCCGCGCAGAACTGAAAGGCACGGAAGGGATTTTCTGAAGGAGGCTTGAGTTGTGAGGTGCCAGCTCCCGAGGGAGGTTTCAGGGCTTGGCACTGATGAGGAATTCCGTCCGGATGGGGGTCAGTTCGGACGGGATCATGGGGCGGTACATCAAGAGAACAGTCACATGTGAGTCAGGTGATGGCTACATCACACCAGCCCCGCACAGAACAATGAGCACAAGCCTCACATGATAAGCAGCACGTCACAATTGGAACTGACCAAGGCTTGCTGACGCTTTCCATGAGTCATTGTTGAGCGTCATGGCGCCAGAAGGTCTCAGCCTCAAGAAACACCTCCACATGGTCGGCCAGTCCCGCTGGGCACGTTAATTGTTGCAAAGGTTATCAAAGGCTGTCCTTTGATGAAGACCGTAACATTTTTTCATGGGAAGTGATTCCTGCTTAAGAATCACTTCTCACCTTGACCGAGGAGGCACGTCAATTATTTTTGTTTCCAGATGCCCTTCAGGCCACCAGTCGTCATAACGACAAGAAACACAAATCCGATAGGCTGTGTTCTTATCGTGGCTGCACTCGCTGAGGTTTCATGCAGAATCTCTGGCCACTTCCAGAAGTAAGAATTAAATAACATGGAGTTTCATACGAACAAGAAACGGCCAACTGGGTAAATGCTCATTTTTGCCGCCGGGCTCAAACGGATCTTTTATAGCCACCGAATGTAAGTGGCTGTCAATTGTGTGTTGCCTGTTTGTCGATACCAGCCGAGACTATTTCACCACCAATTAAGTCCTTGGAGATAATTTTAACATTGAGTGATCGTGTAAAATGGAGGATATTCGATTAGCTGTCTATTACACATTATGTACGATTTTCCTTTCCAGCGAATTTAATGAAAGGAAAATCAGATGGGCGCATATTGGGCAGCCAGTTCTGTGTAGCCCATTTTACACAAACACCCAATTTTAACTTACCTTTCATTTCAGCGTAAAGACTGTGTGTGAGCAACGGTTGCTTGTTATTCTCACATTTTCGAGTCACAGTGGACAATAGAAAATTATAGTAAGGCCCAATGGAGTGATTGTACCAGCTGAGCACCTGTTCCCAATAAAAATGGTTAAAAAAATACTTCAATAATTTTAATCCAACCTGCCTGAAGGGGAACTCAGCCATCTTTTTCACACCTGGCGGGTTAGTTTAAAATCTGTTGAATTATATTTTCCCCTGTGAATAACTAATTATTTAAAAAAAAATGAAATCACTTTGGAAAAACTTCTTTGAAGATAATTGCAATTTTTTTGTGGAATAAAGGTAATTCCTGAGCCCTGTGCACCCTGTTTTGCATATATTTGTATAATATATTTTTTACATGAAATTGGTCCATACCATTGCAGTTTCTAATGTATGTTGTATTAATCTTGCTTTGAAATGCATCCTGAGCCACGTCTGCAGCCCAATGTATACATTGTATACAATATACATACCATCAGTATAAGCTAAAACTAAAAGCCAACAAATCCCCTGGATCTGACGGCCTACATATAAGGGTTTGAAAAGAGGTGACTGCTGAGATAGTGGATACATTAGTTGTGATCTTCTGAAATTCCTTAGTCTCTGGAACAGTTCTAGTGGATTGGAAAGTAGCAAATGTAACCCCACTATTCAAGAAAAGAGGGAGAGAGAAAACGGAACAACAGGCCAGTTAGCCAGATATCAGTCATCTGCAAAATGCTCAAGTCCTTTATTAAGGAAGTGGCAACGGGACACTTAGAAAATAATAAAGGGGTTAGTAAGAGTCAACATGGTTTTATATAACGGAAATCGTGTTTGACAAATCTACTAGTGTTTTTCAGCATGTAATTAGTCGGGTAGATAAAGGGGCACCAGGGGATGTAGTATATTTGGATTTCCATAAGGCTTTTGATATAGTGCCACATGGAAGTTTGTTGAACAGGAAAAGGGCTTATGGGGTTGGGATAATATATTGAAAACACGAGTAAATAGTTCATTTTCAGGTTGGCAGGCTGTTACGAGTGGGTAAATGCTAGGGCCTCAGCTATTTACAATCTATATTAATGACTTAGATGAAGGGACTGAGTGTAATGTATCCAACTTTGCTGACGATGCAAAGCTAGGTGGGAAAGTAAGCTGTGAGGAGGACATAAAATGTCTGCAAAGGGATATGGACAGGTTAAGTGAGTGGGCAAGAAGGTGGCAGATGGAGTATAACGTGGAGAAATATGAGGTTCTTCACTTTGGTAGGAAGAAAAGAAAAACAGATTATTTTTTAAATAGTGAGAAACTATTAAATGTTTGTTTTCAGAAGGATTTGGATGTCCTTGTACACGAAACACAGAAAGTTAACATGCAGGTACAGCAAGGAACAGGATGGCAAATGGTATGTTGGCATGAATTGAATGGGGGTTGGAGTACAAGTGTAAGGAAGTGCAATTGTGCTTTGGTAAGACCACATCTGCAGTGCTATGTCATCATCATCATAGGCAGTCCCTCAGAATCGAGGAAGACTTGCTTCCACTCTTAAAATGAGTCCTTAGGTGAGTGAACAGTCCAATACGAGAGCCCAAAGTCCCTGTCACAGGTGGGACAGATAGTCGTTGAGGGTAAGGGAGGGTATGAAAGGTTTGCCGCACACTCTTTCTGCTGCCTGCGCTTGATTTCTGCATGCTCTCGGCGATGAGACTCGAGGTGCTCAGCGCCCTCTTGGATGCACTTCTGCTCTTCTTAGGATGGTCTTTGGCCAGGGACTCCCAGGGTGTCATTGGGGATGTTGCACTTTATCAGGGAGGCTTTGAGGGTGTCCTTTTAATGTTTCTTCTGCCTACCTTTGGCTTGTTTGCTGTGACAGAGTTCTGAGTAGGGCGCTTGCATTGGGAGACTCATGTCTGGCATGAGAACAATGTGGCCTGCCCAGTGGAGCTGATCGAGTGTGGTCAGTGCTTCAAATCTGGGGATGTTGGCCTGGTCGAGGACGCTGATGTTGATACGTTTGTCCTCCCAGGGGATTTGCAGGATCTTGCGGAGACATCTCTTTCATGCACCCGCTCTGTCATACGCCTTCTCACTTATTCGTACTCCCCCTCTTCCCCAAGCGCTCCCTCTCACTCATGCGCCTTCTCACACATGCACCCATTGTCACATACACCCTCGCCCTTGCGTGTCTCTTGTGCACCATTTCCTTCCCTCGCAAGCCATCTCCCTCACACATTTCCCCCACTCCCATGTGCTGACGGCCCATTTTCCAAGCAAAATCTCTCTTTTGAGCGCCTGCCTCCCTCCCTCCCTCAAGCACACGGCCCACGTTCTTTTGCTTGTGCCTCTCGCTTGGCTCATTCACTCTCATCCACACCGCTTTTCGCTCATTCGTGCGTCCCCTCACACTTGCGCATGTGCCCCGACCCTAGCCCTTGAGCGCGTGCCCTTTTTCTTCGTGAATGCCACCTCTCCCTCCCTCTCGCCGTCACCCTTCCTCACCCTCCCAATCCATTTCTCTCTGCTGCTCCATCACCTTTTCCCTCGCATACCCACCCTCCCTCACACGTGCTCTCCCTCCCTTGCCCTGTCCTTCTTGAACCACGTCCCTTGCATGCCTTCTCGATCACGCATTCTCCCTCTTTAATACACTCTTCCTTGCGTGCCATCTCTCTCATTCGAACTCTTCCTCACACTCCCTCTTCAACACTCCCCTTATCCTTTAGCGCACACTCTCTCTCATGCACCTTGTCCCTCGCCGCTCTCTCTCTCGTGTGCCTACACCCTCGCACGCTCTCTCCATTGCGTGCCTTCTCTCTTGCAAGCCCAATAATTTACATGTCCTCTCCCTCGCGTGTCCTGTCTTCCTCACACACCCTATCTCTCATGTACCCTCTCCCTTGTGGACCGCCTCTCTCATGCACCACCTCCCTCACATGCCTTCTCAATGCGCACTCTCCCTTGCTGACCATCTCCCTCATGCACTACTTCCCTCACATGCTTGTCACTCATGTACCCTCTCCCTCACGGACCGCCTCCCTCAAGCTCCACCTCCCTCACACACCTTCTCTATCGCGCACTCTCCCTTGCGGACCATTTCCTTCTGTGCACCCTCTTCATTATGAGTTTCTCCCCCCACTCGCCTATTTCCTTTGACACCCTCTCCCTCATATGCCCGCTCCCTTCCTCTGCCTCTCCCTCGTCTTTACCCAACCGATGCCTTGACCTCCCTCTCTCTCTCCTCACCTGCCACCCCCTTGCCCTCCCCTTTTCCTCGACCACTCCCTCACCCTCACCTTTGCTCTTTCCCTCATCCTCTTCCTTGTCCTCGCCCTCGACCTCCTTCACCCATGACATGCCTCATCCTCGACTCCCTCACCCTTCTTGTCTTTCGCCCTTCCGCCTCTGTGCCCGTAACTCTCTCGCCCTCACCCTCTCTTGCTCACAAGCTCATCCTCCCTCGGTTTCCAATGCCCTTGCCCTTCTTCAAACTCTTTCACCCTCCCTCGAGCTTGCCATCCCTCGCCATCACTCTCACCATCCACCACTCTCCCTGCCTTCTCCCTCTCCAGCTCTATGGTGCTCACTGACCTTCACCCTCATGCTCACTTTCCCTCGCTCTCAATTTCCCTCACTCTTGGTTTACCCTCCCTCAGCTTTGCCCTCCTTCTCCCTCACCTTTGCTCTCCCGCCCACTCCCCCTTCCTCCCCCTCACCTTCTCATTTCCTTACCCTCTCCCTCACCCACACCCTCACTCACTCTCACCTGCTTCCTCGCCCTCATGCAAAACTCTCTTGTGCACTATCTCTCGCTCTCTACATCGTGTGTTCTCTCTCCCTTGCTTGTACTTTCTCCCTCTCTCTCCATCTCTCTCACTCTTTCTCCTTCGCTCTCTAAATCTATCTCCCTCACAATCACTTCCTCCCTTTCTCTTTTTTTCACTCTATTTCTATCATAATCACTGTCTCACCATATCTCCCTCTCACTATTTATGGGGGCGGGGTCTGGGGAGGAGGCCAGTGTGGGGGTTGGATCTGATTGGCTTTGTTGGTTCTGTTTGTGGGTAAAGATGATTGATGGTCTCCAGTGCTGGTGTTTGTGAGAGAATGCTGGGTCAGATGGATTTTGGTGCAGGTGTTTGTGAGGATGTGCTGGGTCTGAACGGTGTTGCAACTGGTTTTTGTGAGGGTTTTACTGCTGATGTTTCTGAGGGTATGCTGGGTCTGATGGTTTTTGCTGCATATGTTTGTGAGGGTGTGCAGGATCTGCTAGTAAAGAGATTAATAAGTAGGACTTCAAAGTTAGTAATCATTGGATTATTCCTCGTGCTAGAAGCTCGTGAGTATAGAAATAGGAGGATAAGGCACGATGGTGCAGGAAGGAGGGAGTTAGATTCCTGAGGCTTTGGGACTGGTTCTGGGGAGATGGTACATGTACATGCTGGACAGTTTGCAACTCAACAGGTATGAAAAGAAACACAACAAATTAGTACCTGAGTTTTAAAAAGCAAAGGAAACAAATGTTAGAAAAATAGACAACAAAGGGGTCTGCAAGTGCTTAAAAGCACATACTTCAATGGAAAACGTCCAGTGAATAAGGCAGATGAGCTCAGATGAGCCGAGGGCACAGATAGTCACGTGGAACTCTGATATCATGGCTATTAATGAAATATGGTTGAAAAATAGGTAGAAATGGCAGCTGAACATTCCTGGTTACACTGTTTTCAGATGTGATAAAAAGAGGGATTTAAAAAAAGGACGGGGTCGCAAAATTGGTTAAAGAAACTATTACAGCTCTCAGGAGGGTTGATATGTTAGAAGGGTCATCAAATGAGGCCATTTGGGTTTCTCTAAAGAACACAACAGGGGCAATAACACTGCTGGAAATATACTATAGATCCCCAAATAGTCAGAGAGAGATAGAAGAACAAATTTCTGACAAGTGTAAAAACAATAGGGCATTAATAGTAGGGGATTTCAACTATCTTAATATTAACTGGTATAGAAGCAGTGTAAATGTATAGAGGATGCAAAATTCTTACAATGCATTCAGGAGAACCTTTTTAGCCAGTATGTAGCAAGCCCAACAAGAGAGGGCACGGTTCAGGACTTGGTTTTAAGGAAAGAAGTTGGGCTGGTAGAAGGCGTACCAGTGGGAGAGCATTTTGGTGGTAGTGATCATAATTCAGTTAGATTTACTGTAGTTATGGAAAAGGACAAAGATAGACCAGGATTAAAAGTTCTCAATTGCGAAAACGCCAATTTTACTAAGCTGAGATTTGATTTAGCAAAAGTTAATTAGAAACAGCCACTTGAAGGTAAATCAGTGACAGAGCAGTGGGAGGCATTCAAGGGGGAGATAGTGAGGATTCAGAGCAAATATGTTGCCTCAAACAAAATGGGTAGGACTCCAAAATCTAGAGCCCCTGGTTGTCAAATGTTATACAGGGAAGGAAAGAGCAAAAAAGGGAAGCTTCTGTCAGATACTGAGAGCTCAATGTGCAGAAAGAAGTATAGAAAATGCTGGGGTGAAATTAAAAAAGCAAATGAGGAAAGCAAAGAGAGGACATACAAATATTGGCGAGCAAAATCAAGAAAAATGCAAAGATGTGTTATAAATACATAAAGAGCAAGAAAATAACTAAAGGAAGAGTATGGTCGATAAAGAGACCAAAAAGGTAACCTGTGTGTTAAGGCGGAAGACGCAGGTGTGGTCTAAATGAATAGTTTGCATTCATGTTAGGATTACATCGTGTCTAACTGAATTGACTGAATATTTTGAGGAGGTAACACGGAGGGTGGATGAGGGTAATAAGTTTGATGTAGTCTACATAGATTTTAGTAAGGCTTTTGGCAACGCCCCACATGGAAGACTGGTCAGAAAAGTAAAAGTTGATGGGATCCAAGGGAAAGTGCAAAGTTCAATCAAAAATTGGCTCAGGAGTGTTTTTGTGATTAGAATGCTTTTTCCAGTGGACTTCCGCAGGGCTCATGACTAGATCTCCTGATTTTTGTGGTACATATCAATATATCAATGATTTAGATTTCAATATAGGGGGCATGATTAAGAAATCTGCAGATGATACAAATATTGGACGTGCGGTTGATAGTGAGGAAAAAGCTGTAGACAGTAGGAATATATCAGTGGACTGGTCAGGTGGGTAGAAAAGTGGAAAATGGAATTCAATCCAGAGAAGTGTGAGGTAATGCATTTGGGAGGGCTAACAAAGTAAGGGAATACAAAATAAATGATAGGATAGTGGGAAGTGTAGAAGAGTAGAGAAATCTTGGACCAGATCCCTGAAGGTAGTAGGAGAGGTAGATCAGGTGGTTAAGAAGACAATTGGGATACTTTCCTTTATTAGCCAAGACCTAGAATATATGATCAGGGAGATTATGTTTGAATTGTATAAAATACAATTATAGTCACAGCTAGAGTACTGCATGCAGTTCTGGTCACCACATTACAGGAAAGATGTGATTGCACGAGAGAGGGCACAGAGGAGATTTACGAGGATGTTGCCTGGACTGCAGAATTTTAGCTGAGAGAAAAGATTGGATAGTCTCTTTGGAACAGAGCAGGCTGTCGGGTGACTTAATTGAGCTGTGTATAATTACAAGAGGCCTTGATAGAGTGGATAGAAAAGACCTATTTCCCTTAGCAAAGAGGTCAATAACCAGGGGCATAAATTTAAAGTAATTGGTCGAAGTATTAGAGGAGAGTTGAGAGTGTTTTTCATCCAGAGGGTGGTGGGGGTCTGAAACTTATTGCCTCAAAGGGTGATAGAGGCAGAAATCCTCATTGCATTTTAAATTACTTCAATATACACTTTAAGTGCTCAATTCTGCAGGGTTACAAAACAAGAGTTGGAAAGTGGAATTAGGCTGGATAGCACCTTTGCAGCCAGCACAGACATGATGGGCAAAAGTGCCTCTTTCTATGCCATAAATTTCTATGATTCTGTGAACCATTCAGTGCGATAAAAAGATCTGATTGTAATATTCTACCGTGTTCTCTTCTGGACCCAGGTGAAAAATCCTACAATTTGTATTTCCCTTGCTTTTCCTCAGCAAATAATCAGCAAAGGAAGATTTATCAGTGATACATTGTTTCATGTGCACATTATAATGAGAAAAATTTCATTATGGATTGTGGCCGAGCTATCTTCAAAAGGGAGTTGGATAAGTATCTGAACGGAAAAAAAGCCGGGCTATGGGGAAGGGGCAGGGGAGTGGGAATGACTGAGACTGCAAACAGGACCAGGATTGGGGTGTGAGGGGGGCACGGACTGGGGTGTGGGGGGGGCACGGACTGGGGTGTGGGGGGGGCACGGGCTGGGGTGTGAGGGGGGAACATGGACTGGGGTGTGAGGGGACAAGGGCTGGGGTGTGAGGGGGACAAGGGCTGGGGTGTGAGGGGGACAAGGGCTGGGGTGTGAGGGGGGCACGGGCTGGGGTGTGAGGGGGGCACGGACTGGGGTGTGAGGGGGGCACGGGCTGGGGTGTGAGGGTGGAACACGGGCTGGGGTGTGAGGGGGGGGGAACATGGACTGGGGTGTGAGGGGGGCACGGACTGGGGTGTGAGGGGGGCACGGACTGGGGTGTGAGGGGGGCACGGACTGGGGTGTGAGGAGGGCATGGACTGGGGTGTGAGGGGGCATGGACTGGGGTGTGAGGGGACACGGACTGGGGTGTGAGGGGGGCACGGGCTGGGGTGTGAGGGGACACGGGCTGGGGTGTGAGGGGGGATTCAGGCTGGGGTGTGAGGGTGGAACACGGGCTGGGGTGTGAGGGGGGGGGAACATGGACTGGGGTGTGAGGGGACACGGACTGGGGTGTGGGGGAGAGACACGGGCCGGGGTGTGAGGGGGGGACACGGGCCGGGGTGTGAGGGGGGGACACGGGCCGGGGTGTGAGGGGGGAACACGGGCCGGGGTGTGAGGGGGGAACACGGGCTGGGGTGTGAGGGGGGCACAGGCTGGGGTGTGAGGGGGGATTCAGGCTGGGGTGTGAGGGTGGAACACGGGCTGGGGTGTGAGGGGGGGGGAACATGGACTGGGGTGTGAGGGGACACGGACTGGGGTGTGGGGGAGAGACACGGGCCGGGGTGTGGGGGGGGGGACACGGACTGGGGTGTGAGGGGCATGGACTTGGGTATGAGGGGACACGGGCTGGAGTGTGAGGGGGAGGACACGGGCTGAGATGTGGGGGGGGCACGGGCTGGGGTGTGAGAGGGGACGCGGGCTCGGGTGTGAGGAGGGCACGGGCTGGGGTGTGTGGGAGATGAATGCAGACCAGGATTGTCTTGGCTGGTAATGCGCGGACCATCCATTATCTGCCCGCTCCTTAGACCAGTTGTCCAGTTCCTTAGACCAATGGAATTCACTATTGAGTGGGGCTTAAGAGATCTTCCGAAGGATTTCTACCCCCAGATATCTGCTGCTGCGTAAGGAGGCCTCCTTAAATAATTTCTCAATATTTTGCCCAGCTGTATTTGAATCTGTTTGAATCGAAGTACAATTTGTCCCCCATACGATGACATAAAAGCGATTCTTTGGTGTCCATTCTGAGAAAAATAACATAAAAACCAATAGCTGTTGTCTCAGATTGAAATCTCTGTCAAGTGTGGAAATTTAAGCTTTGAGAACTGTTGCTTGTACAAACAGCAATGTTTCAGAATCAAGCAATTCAGTTTGCTCTATATGCTCCATTACCGAGCAGTTGCTAGCGATTAATGACCTTGCCTGGCACCAACACAGTGACCACTGGGACCATGTCTTTCCATAGCCAGTAAGAGTGACAACATGTATTGCTGCAGTTGCAACTCTGAAAATTAGTGACCATGCGCACACGTTTTTTCATAGCAAGTAACAGTGATAAAACTCATTGCTGCCGTCCCAGCTCAGAAAATTAGCGACCATGGACGTGAAATTGTTCTTGGGCAGTGGCGTAAATTGGGCGAAAGTGAATTAGCAGCCCATTTTACCCTGATTACATTTCCTGCGTGCCACCCTATGTTCCACCAAAGTGATTCAAAATGACCAAGTGGTAAAGCCCACAATCTACAGAAAGATCTACAGTCTGTAGAAAACTTCAACTTTTACCAAAAATGCAATGCAAGACTATTTCAGATGTAAGGGAGGGTCTTCACCAGAAACATGAAATCAGCCCACGGCACACAGGCAGTCTGCTTTGCAATGCGCCCGAGTTTCCTTTCTATTGACCTCAATGAAATCTAACTTCAGACCCGGTGTAAAACGAGCACCCATTCCCTCCGAGTCAGTCTCCTGCTGTTGAGGAAGACCACTTTCAGCACCTGATGATTGGCTTTCAGCCTTGTTTACACGCTGCTGGCCAGCTGCATCTGCCAGAAGGGTGCCCGGAGCAGCTCCCGGTTGGAATGGACAAGGATTCAGTCAGCTACGATGCTGATCTGGCAGCTGGTTCGGTCTGTGCGCGATATGCACTCCCGCAGTGGCAACATTGCACCAGGATGCTATTGTATGTGCAGAAGGATCTCTTCTGTTTCTCCTGGGTTCACACAAATATAACAGAACATTTCCTTTGCCTCTTCTTGAGCAGTCTCCAGAAATCCCTTTTAACCATTGCTTTTTTGGCGACTCGATCCGATACCAATACTTGGACGAGGCACAGAACTACAAGAACAAAAGCAGCAGACTGTAGATGCTGGAATCTGAAATAAAAACAGAAAATGCTGGAAATCTCAGTGGGGCAGGCAGCATCTGTGGAGGGAAGAAGAGTTAATGTTTCAGGTCGATGACCCTTCCTCAGAACTGGTGAATGTTCGAAATCAGCAAATTCTTAAGGAGCACTGACAGGGGGAGTGGAGGACTGAACAAAAGGGAAGGTCTGTGATAGGGTGGAAGACAGAAGAGAATAGAGAGACCAAAGGAATGATGGGCTGACTTGAGATGGAAATAGCAGTTAGAAAAAAATAGCTTAGATAGGGTGTGAATGGAAGGATAATTATCAGCTAACATGAGAAACAAAGAGAGAGAAAAATATATCACAGCAATGTATGGACAGAGGTTAAAATCTGAAATTGAACTCGATGTTGAGTCCAGAAGGCTGTAAAATGCCTAAACAAAAGATGAGGTGATATTCCTCGAACTTGCGTTCAGCTTCATTGGAACAGTGCAGGAGTCCAAGGATGGAGATATCAGAGTGGGAGTGGAGTGGAGAATTAAAGTGACAGACGACCGGAAGCTCAGGGTCATGCCTGCGGAGTGAACAGAGGTGTTCTGCAAAGCGGTCACACAATCTACACTTGGTCTCCGCAATGTAGAGGAGACCACATCGTGAGCAGCGAATACAGTATACTAAATTGAAAGAAGTACAAGTAAAACCAGGCTGCTGCGGAGGGAATGGTCCCTTCTGAATGATGGGGAAAGGGGGTAGCTGGTAGGAGAAGATGTACTTGGTGGTGGAATCATGTTGGAGGTGGCGGAAATAGCAGAGGAGGATCCATTGAATGTGGAGGCTGGTGGGGTGAAAGGTGAGGACAAGGAGAACCCTGCAGTGGTTCTGAGAGGGAGGGGAAGGGATGAGAGCAGAGGTGCGGGATACAGAATGGACATGGTTAAGGGCCATGTTAACCACGGTGGAGGGGAATCATCGGTTGAGAAAAAAGGAAGACATGTCAGAGACACGAGTGGGGAAGGTGGCATCATCAGAGCAGATGCGACGGAGACGAAGAAACTAGGAGAATGGAATGGAGTCCTTACAGGATGCATGATAGGAGGAAATATAATCCAGGTAGCTGTGGGAGGCAGTGGGCTGGCTTATAGTGAATGTTTGTCAATAGTCTATCCCCAGAACTGGAGACAGAGAAGTCAAGGAAGGGAAGGGAAGAGTTGGAGATGGACCATGTGAAGGTGATGGAAGGGTGGAAATTGGATGGAAAGTGCCTGAGATTTTCTACTTCATGGCAATAGCAGGAAACGGCACCGATACAGTCATCAATGTACCGGAAAAAGAGGTGAGGGAGAGAACCCGTGTAGGACTGGAGCAAAGAATTTTCCACATATTCTACAAAAAGGCAGTGATAGCTAGGGCCCATGTGGGTTCCCATAGCAACACCTTTAATTTGGAGGAAGTGAGTGGAGTTAAAGGAGAAGTTGTTCAATGTGAGAACAAGTTCAGCCAGGCGGAGGAGAGCAGTGGTGGTGGATGGGGACTGGTTGGGTCTCTGCTCGATCAAGAAGCGGAGCACTCTCAGGCTATTTGATTAGGGCAGGGAAAATAGAGTACGAGAGGAAGCTTGCAGGGAACATTAAGATGGACTGCAAAAGCTTCTATAGATATGTAAAGAGAAAAAGGTTAGTAAAGACAAACGTAGGTCCCCTGCAGTCAGAATCAGGGGAAGTCATAATGGGGAACAAAGAAATGGCAGACCAATTGAACAAGTACTTTGGTTCGGTATTCACTAAGGAGGACACAAACAGACCTCTGGATATAAAAGGGGTCCGAGGGTCTAGTAAGAAGGAGGAACTGAGGGAAATTCTTATTAGTCAGGAAATTGTGTTGGGGAAATTGATGGGATTGAAGGCCAATAAGTCCCCAGGGCCTGATGGACTGCATCCCAGAGTACTTAAAGAGGTGGCCTTGGAAATAGCGGATGCATTGACAGTCATTTTCCAACATTCCATAGACTCTGGTGGATCAGTTCCTATAGAGTGGAGGGTAGCCAATGTAACCCCACTTTTTAAAAAAGGAGAGAGAGAGAAAACAGGGAATTATAGACCGGTCACCTTGACATCGGTGGTGGGTAAAATGATGGAATCAATTATTAAGGATGTCAGAGCAGCGCATTTGGAAAGAGGTGACATGATAGGTCCAAGTCAGCATGGATTTGTGAAAGGGAAATCATGCTTGACAAATCTTTTGGAATTTTTGGAGGATGTTTCCAGTAAAGTGGACAAGGGAGAACCAGTTGATGTGGTGTATTTGGACTTTCAGACGGCTTTCGACAAGGTCCCACACAAGAGATTAATGTACAAAGTTAAAGCACATGGGATTGGGGGTAGTGTGCTGACATGGATTGAGAACTGGTTGGCAGACAGGAAGCAAAGAGTAGGAGTAAATGGGTACTTTTCAGAATGGCAGGCAGTGACTAGTGGGGTACCACAACGTTCTGTGCTGGGGCCCCAGCTGTTTACATTGTACATTAATGATTTAGACGAGGGAATTAAATGTAGTATCTCCAAATTTGCGGATGACACTAAGTTGGGTGGCAGTGTGAGCTGCGAGGAGGATGCTATGAGGCTGCAGAGTGACTTCGATAGGTTAGGTGAGTGGGCAAATGCATGGCAGATGAAGTATAATGTGGATAAATGTGAGGTTATCCACTTTGATGGTAAAAACAGAGAGACAGACTATTATCTGAATGGTGACAGATTAGGAAAAGGGGAGGTGCAACGAGACCTGGGTGTCATGGTACATCAGTCATTGAAGGTTGGCATGCAGGTACAGCAGACGGTTAAGAAAGCAAATGGCATGTTGGCCTTCATAGCGAGGGGATTTGAGTACAGGGGCAGGGAGGTGTTACTACAGTTGTACAGGGCCTTGGTGAGGCCACACCTGGAGTATTGTGTACAGTTTTGGTCTCCTAACTTGAGGAAGGACATTCTTGCTATTGAGGGAGTGCAGCGAAGGTTCACCAGACTGATTCCCGGGATGGCAGGACTGACATATCAAGAAAGACTGGATCAACTGGGCTTGGAGTTCAGAAGAATGAGAGGTGATCTCATAGAAACATTTAAAATTCTGACGGGTTTAGACAGGTTGGATGCAGGAAGAATGTTCCCAATGTTGGGGACATCCAGAACCAAGTGTCACAGTCTAAGGATAAGGGGTAAGCCATTTAGCACCGAGATGAGGAGAAACTTCTTCACCCAGAGAGTGGTGAACCTGTGGAATTCTCTACCACAGGAAGTTGTTGAGGCCAATTCACTAAATATATTCAAAAAGGAGTTAGATGTAGTCCTTACTACTTGGGGGCATCAAGGGCTATGGTGAGAAAGCAGGAATGGGGTACTGAAGTTGCATGTTCAGCCATGAACTCATTGAATGGCGGTGCAGGCTCAAAGGGCCGAATGGCTTACTCCTGCACCTATTTTCTATGTTTCTATGTTTCTATCCTTGGTGGGGAATGGAAATGTAGAGGGATTGGATGTCTACAGTGAAAAGGAGAGGAAACTGGAAACTGTTAAAGTGGCAGAGGACGTCGGAGGAGTTGCGGATGTAGTTGGGAAGAGGGTGGACAAGGGGAGAAAAAATAGAGTCGAGATAGGAAGAAATCAGTTCCATGGGACAAGAAGAGCCTGAAACAACGGGTCTATCGCGGCAGTCCTGTTTGTGGATTTTGGGACGGAGTTCGGAGCGGGCTGTACGGGTTTGGGGAACTATGAGGTTGGTGGCTGTGGAGGGAAGATCGCCAGTGGAGATGAGGACATAACGTCTAGGAAATGATGACTTGCTGTTTGGTAGTGGGGTCATGGTCCAGGGGAAGTTAGGAGAGATTGTCAGAGAGTTGGCGATCAGCCTCTGAAAGATTGAGGTTGGTTCGCCAAACAACAACAGCGCCACCTTTATCAGTAGGCTTAATGACAAGGTTGGAGTTGGAACTACAAGACTGTCTGTCAAGGTTACAGCATCTCCACTAAATTGCTGAATTAATTAGTCAAAGTAAACAATTAACAATTAAATTAACAATATGACAGAAACTTGGATCATTTTGCGTTATTTTTTTGATGCCAGTAAGTATTTTCTGGAAATAAAATACAGCAAAACAAACAGGTAATATCATTACACAGAGAGCAGGAACAGTAACACAGTGAAGCATATCAAAGAATTATAAGAGGCTTAGTAGGAACAACAACTATTGCAAGAATAGGATAATCAATCTTTTCTATCTGTATGATTACCGGCTGTCCCATATTCGGAGAGAACTGACGTCTTCTCTTATTTTTGTGGACAAACAGAACTTCTGCTTTCAAAATAAACTCTTATCTATACCTGAGAGAAACTTCAAGTGACACATGAGCATTGCACAATCATTCTCATTAGTTACAGTCATTTTAACAAACAGATTAAGGCAAGTCATATTCACTGCTACTGATCAGGGATATTTTGCCTGTTGATAGAATAAGGAGTATATAAATTGGCTAGAAAAAGCAACAAACCTGAGGACAGGGAGAAATTTAGAATTCAACAGAGGAGAACTAAGGGTTTAATTAAGAGGGGGAAAATAGAGTACGAGAGGAAGCTTGCAGGGGACACAAAAACTGACTGCAAAAGCTTCTATAAATATGTGAAGAGAAAAAGATTAGTGAAAACAAGCATAGGTCCCTTGCAGTCGGATTCAGGTGAACTTAGAATGGGGAACAAAGAAATGGCAGACCATTTGAACAAACACTTTGGTTCTGTCTTCACGAAGGAAGACACAAATAACCTTCCGAATGTACTAGGGGACAGTGGGTCTAGTGAGAAGGAGGAACTGAAGGATATTCTTATTAGGCGGGAAATTGTGTTCGGAAAATTGATGGGATTGAAGGCCGATACATCCCCGGGGCCTGATAGTCTGCATCCCAGAGTACTTAAGGAAGTGGCCCTAGAAATAGTGGATGCATTGGTGATCATTTTCCAACATTCTATCGACTCTAGATCAGTTCCTATGGACTGGAGGGTAGCTAATGTAATGCCACTTTTTAAAAAAGGAGGGAGAGAGAAAAGGGGTAATTATAGACCGGTTAGCCTGACATCAGTAGTGGGGAAAATGTTGGAATCAATCGTTAAGGATGAAATAGCGCATTTGGAAAGCAGTGACAGGATCGGTCCAAGTCAGCATGGATTTATGAAAGGGAAATCATGCTTGACGAATCTTCTGGAATTTTTTGAGGATGCAACTAGCAGAGTGGACAAGGGGGAACCAGTGGATGTGGTGTCTTTGGACTTTCAAAAGGCTTTTGACAAAGTCCCGCACAAGAGATTGGTGTGCAAAATCAAAGCGCATAGTATTGGGGGTAATGTACTGATGTGGATAGAGAACTGGTTGGCAGACAGGAAGCAGAGAGTTGGGATAAACGGGTCCTTTTCAGAATGGCAGGCAGTGACTAGTGGAGTGCCGCAGGGCTCAGTGCTATGACCCCAGCTCTATACAATATACATTAATGATTTGGATGAAGGAATTGAGTGTAATATCTCCAAGTTTGCAGATGACACTAAACTGGGTGGCGGTGTGAGCTGTGAGGAGGACACTAAGAGGCTGCAGGGTGACTTGGACAGGTTAGGTGAGTGGGCAAATGCATGGCAGATGCAGTATAATGTGGATAAATGTAAGGTTATCTATTTTGGTGGCAAAAACACGAAGGCAGAATATTATCTGAATGGCGGCAGATTAGGAAAAAGGGAGGTGCAACGAGACCTGGGTGTCATGGTTCATCAGTCATTGAAAGTTGGCATGCAGGTACAGCAGGCGGTGAAGAAGGCAAATGGTATGTTGGCCTTCATAGCTAGGGGATTTGAGTATAGGAGCAGGGAGGTCTTACTGCAGTTGTTTTGGGCCTTAGTGAGGCCTCACCTGGAATATTGTGTTCAGTTTTGGTCTCCTAATCCGAGGAAGGACGTTCCTGCTATTGAGGGAGTGCAGCGAAGGTTCACCAGACAGATTCCAGGGATGGCTGGACTGTCATATGAGGAGAGACTGGATTAACTGGGCCTTTATTCACTGGAGTTTAGAAGGATGAGAGAGGATCTCCTAGAAACATATAAGATTCTGACTGGACTGGACAGGTTAGATGTGGGAAGAATGTTCCCGATATTGAGGAAGTCCAGAACCAGGGGACATAGTCTTAGGATAAGGGGTAGACCATTTAGGACTGAGATGAGGAGAAACTTATTCACTCAGAGTTGTTAACCTGTGGAATTCCCTGCCGCAGAGAGTTGTTGATGCCAGTTCATTGGATATATTCAAGAGGGAGTTCGATATGGCCCTTATGGCTAAGGGGATCAAGGGGTATGGAATGAAAGCAGGAAAGGTGTACTGAGGGATTGATCAGCCATGATCTTATTGAATGGCGGTGCAGGCTCGAAGGGCCAATTGGCCTATTCCTGCACCTATTTTCTATGTTTCTATGAGTCAAAAATATTATTGACATCATACATTCAAAATGAAATATTTCGACATCTTCATTCCTACAGTAATGGTACAAGGCACCTGAAGCTGAAGATATTTCTTTATAAATTCTTGCAAGGCATTTGATGGAACAATTGCGCATAACTTTGATGGATTTGCTTTCTCTAGATTTTAGTAACATCAAGAATATCCTCTATATATTTTAACTTATGTTATAAATAATTTATATTAAGGGCCTCAAAGGATCATGTGAGATCGAAGAGCATTCAAATACACACAGGAGGTGATATAATCAGTTGTATACAGCTGTGCAGAAATGTTAGATTTCTGGAAGTATTAACAGACCTTGCGCCAAGGTAAAAGAGGGATTAACAGTTAATTGGACAGTTTGTCTACTCATATGTCATTTGAATAAACCATGTAAAACTTTTAGCCATACATGATCATGAAATATAATTACATTCCAGTGTTCTCATAGTAGTGATGACGTTAACTGTGCAGACCATCAGTCTGTGTAAAAATATACATCATATAATCTTTATGGGTTTTTCTTTGGCTTTGTTTATGCCCGTGTTTGAAAATTAATTTAGCCGAAATGTAACCAGTTGTGTGTTGAAGAGGACAGCCTGGTTGGAATGTTAATATACATGAATTGACAATCTGTGGATTTAATGTCTCTGATGGAATAATTCAAGCATTCTTTTACTAGAGGGGGCCAATATATATAGACATTAAAACAATACCTCACAAACTGAAGTTTGCTTACTTCCCACTTTGTTGAATTCAAGGGATTCACTGTGCCTTGTAGATATTCCACAACACACATCTCGTCTCAGATTTTTCATGACTTTTGTTCTGACTGAATTTCTGAAATGCTGGACACAAACAAAAGACCAAGTAATGGTTGGCCCAGAGCAGAAGTGGAAAATGTCAAATCCTGTGGGCTCTATTTTAACTGCAGGGCAGGAAAGCGAGTGGTGCGCGTGTCTGGAAGCAGCAGTGAGCAGTCTTTTTAGTGGCCGGGAATGATTATCCTGCTGCCTGCTGAGTTCCCGCCTGAAGCGGCATGGAATTTGGTGGAATGCTGCTGCTAGGCCATTAAAATCGGATGTCAGGAGGGTGCAGTCTGGGATTTTCAAGGAAAATGTTTCTGGCACAAGGTAAGCGGATGGATGGAGAACGTGGTCAGGGAATGGAGGCAGACCAAGTTCGGGGAAATGCAAGGATTCCTTTTGCGATTCAGAGGAGAATGCCTGCTCCTACTGAACCACAGGTAAGAGCAAGTGTCAGATTCCTGGATAGCCTGCGGGACCGGACGTCAATATCTCCTGCAGCAAAGATGTTAAGTCCTAGTTCGGGTGGTCAGCTGCATTCGATAATAATCGAGTCAGACACCTTCAATCTTTACGTCTTCATTGAAGCGGCTTCGGACCTGTTGCCAAACCGCCAGCACAGAGTCTACAGATTCCGGGGCAAGCAGACAAAAGGTCTGCCTATCCTCACAGACGCATCCTTTTATTCTTACAAACTGCAGGAAGTATGACCCGCTTCATCAATCACAGTGTGTTACTAGGGCTTCATGAATTGATAGCCTGTTTATCTTTAGAACATTTTATGCTTTTACGAGCGGAATTACAACAAGCAGAATTGCTCAGGGACACCAAAACCTCCTACGTGCTAGCATAGCTTAGCTTAATCACGCGAAGCAGATGTGCTCCTTATCAAGTCATGGCCATAAACCCTTGTTTATCAGTGATGGTCACACAAGCTACTTTGCCCACTACTTTCTCACGGGAAACTAAGTCTGTCTTTTCTTATTTTCTTATTGATTCCGAGAACCATTTTATTAACCCTTTCATGATTCTTCCACATACATTCACAAAGAGACCTGTTGCATGTTACACAAAGCTGCAATCATCCTAACGAGTCCACTGAGGACATGGATGATGCCCCAAAAAATCAGGGTCAGTAGGCTGATGTCACAGAGCCAGAGTAGAAGTAGGAGCTTGGGGACATGCCTGGGAGCCTGGTCATGTGCAGAGGCAACAACAGCTGATGTGGAACAACTTCAGCTGAATAATTTTCAAATGCTAAGCTTTAATAGACCTAATACTATACTATAGGGACCCCCATGACAAACTAAATCACAATAACGCTGGTGACTCTATAGCATCAGCACCAATTCGGAAGCCCATGTTAATTTTCCCTGACATTGGACCAATCTCACTAATCAGTCACAGCAAATCATTTCAGTGGTAAATGTTCGCATTCAACATCCGTTCTTCTATGGTTCACAACAACACGATTCACAGCCCACCATATTTGGCCTGACAGATGAAAATATGCAGGATGATGCTGTCTCTCAGGTCAGTGTAGCCAATCACCCTTTCTGCAATCGCCCCAAAGACAGCCACATGTGGGGATCATTAGTCATGGGTATGTGGACCTTGCATTGGTATGGTAGATGCAGCCACCCGCTGATCTCTCATGGTTCTGTTATTAGACAAAGGCCACTTCAGTTCCAGAGTGCTTTTACGCTTGGTGCAAGATGTCAGCTTTCGACTTCTGAACCTACTGCCACCAAGGAAATGATACAGAACAGTAAGATAATGGATTTTCAGCATTGATGAATTCGGGGCAGTAATGGCAGCGGGGCAGTAAAGTTTGCGCCCGGGAATAGTTTGTGCTTCATTCATCAAAATTGGGCAGCTGGGCCCTGAGTCAGGGGTCAAGGGGGTGCAGACCCTGAGTCAGGGGGCGCAGTGCTAAGGGATGCATTGTACACCTCTCTTGGGTCTTAGGATGGGAAAATGCCGAGCTGAAGAGCCGGGCCGGGAGCGCTCCGAGAGATGCCTGGGGGTTGGGGGGAGGGGCGGGGGACCTGAAAGGCCCCAATCAAAACATTTTCAAAACATTGCCCACACCACCACAACATCAATTTCAAGCAAACTTAAAAGAAATAACAATCACACTTGCCTTAGGACTGCATTTTGTACCTCACTGCAGTCGGTATAGTTGGACTACCCGATTTCCCAAGCGATCACTGCAGGGTGCGCTTCCGGGTGTCCGGGAGTCAAAAAGTGCCCCAGTGTCGCAACCAGGGGCATTGCACACTGTTTTGCACCACCACAAAACCATCTCCAAAATCCTCCATGGGGTGCTAGAGGCTGACGGCCCACCCAGAAGACCTCACGGAGCCATGGCTCCATGGTGAAAAACAGAGCACAAATGCCCAGAAAATTCGCCCCGATGGACATTAAATATTGAAGAATGTAGTCACCAAAGCTGAGCACGGTGAAAGTACGAAAAATATATTTGTTTTACAAAAGTGTTGAACATCCTGGAGAGGTTATATTGAGCATCTTGGGGAGTTAATGGTTAATACTACTTTGTATCTTGGAGCAACAGGGCTTCCACGATGAACAGGATGGCTTTGAACTATCATCTGAGGAATGCTTAGTTTGTCTTCTGATACAAAAAGTGTTTGGGTCGAAAATTGCAGCCTTACCGTCTGCGTACAAAGTGCGCATGCGCCCGGCGAGGCCTCATAAAATCCGATTCTTGGCACACCGAGAACTGTCTGTTCTGATCTGTCAAATTTTCTTCAGACAGATTCTACGCATCCCCATAGGAAGGATATCCACGAGGCAGAGTTTCTTGGCCAGCGAATGTCCTTCAAACTTTTACGCCTGTTAAAAGCAGTCGTATAGCTTCGTTTTCCCAGTGTAACTCTTTTAAGACATAGAAAAATTAAATTGAATCATTCATTTTTATATTAAAAACCTTGTCCATTATGCTAAGTATATTTTTAATCATATTAAACACGTTAAAAAAATCCCCAAAATATTATTTTTTCCAGAACATTTAATTACATTTAATTTCAATGAATTTTAAATATGTGAGGTGATTTTTTACTTATTGTGCTGTGTTTCTTGTTTTGAGGGTTTTCTCCTTGATAGTAATGGGAGCTCATAAAAACAGAGTTCAACTTATTATCAATGAGAATACTAGATGTGTACTGATGATCCCGGCCCACGTAATTACAATCGAGACATCAGTACGTGGAAGACATTTTCCTGTACGCTGCGCAGCGAATGAAGGCCTCAGATCAGAATGGTAGGTTTCTCCGGGATTACCAGGTATTTTCGTAGATTTTTTGGGGGTCAGAGGCGTTCGTCGGAAGAAAGCCTCCTCTGCAATTTTCGGCCCTTTGTGTGAGGAAGTAAGTGACAGTAATGACGTCAACCACGAGCGATTAAAATGTAGTTTAAGTGCTCATGTAACACACATATGTATAGTTTGGCTATAGTTTAGAAAGGTAACATTTAAAAAAAGTCTGTTGTGCAAAGTAATTAAGAACAGTTGCGTCAGGAAGACTTTTTTTGAGGGAAGTAGCATTGGAGTAAACAACTACAACTGTTTACCAGAATAGATTGTCTTTAAAGGATTTGGGAACAAATACATAATGCAGTCCTATCTATGACATATACCTTTGTTGTAGGCAAAGTATGGTGTATAAAGGAGCAGGTTTTCAATAGTTCGAAGAGCTTGAAAGGTACAGAAACCGAAAGCTGCTGTCACTCTATACAGTTAGGCCAATCACTGTGCTGTTTATCAATAAAGGCTGTTCCGCTTAATGTAGCATGAAATTTCTTTTATTCTTTCCTGGGATGTGGGTGTCGCGGACAATGCCTGCAGTTATTTCCCATCCCTAATTATCTTTGAGAAGGTGGTGGTCAGCTGCCTTCTTGAATCACTATAGTCCTTGTGGGGTAGGTACACCCATATTGCTGTTAATGGGTGGGGAGGGGGGGAGTTCCAGATTTTTGAGACAGCAATGATGAAGGAACGGCGATATATTACCAAGTGAGGATGGTGTGTAAGTTGGAGGGGAACTTGCAGGTGATGGTGTACCTATGCACCTGCTGCCTTTGTCCTTCCAGGTGGTAGAGGTCATGGGTTTGGGAGGTGCTTCCAAAGAAGCCTTGGCGTGTTGCTTCAGTGCAGCTTGTAGATGGTACACACTGCAGTCACGGTGCGCTGGTGGTGGAAGGAGTGAATGTTGAAGGTGGTGGATGCGGTGCCAATCAAGCGGGCTGCTTTGTCCTGGATGGTGTCGAGCTTCTTGAGTGTTGTTGGAGTTCCACTCGTCCAGGCAAGTGGAGAGTGTTCCATCATACTCCTGACTTGTGCCTTGTAGATGGTGGAAAGACTTTGGGCAGTCAGGAGGTGAGACACTCGCTGCAGAATACCCAGCCTCTGACCTGCTGTGCTGTGGGTCTGCTTCTGCCCCAAGAACAGTTAAAAATAGTAGTGTTTAGTCCTGAGAGTGCAACCACTCTGCTCTGATCCCTAAAGTGATTTAGACCGTTGTAGTTTCTGTTACAAAAGGCATTGAATACACTCTGACAGAGGGGTTCCATATGATACAGGGTTGAGTGTATTGTTTTGCAATATAGACCATGGTAACCCAAGTGCAGTTAGTGGCCTTAGCAAAAAGAGTTCCCATCTGCCGCCTTCATGCATTTGATGCTCAGTTGGAATCATTCTTAAAATCAGCAGGCCGACGATCCAAATCCATAGGCTTCTCAGATGAGATCACGTAGCTGCTGCCCTTCCAGGTGACAATGATCGGATACTCACATGCCATTGCGAGCTCCAAAATACCATTTGTAATTGGTACTTGACAACTTTCCTTCACTATCACTGACTACGCAATCCTGGATACTATTTCTGCACTGGTGTTTCTGCGAGGGTGAAGAAGATGACTGGAGATAGATGCCATAAGAATAAGGGACTGTCTTCAGCCTAATCAGACAAACATAAGAATGAGGAGCAGGAGCAAGCTGTGTGGCCCCTCGAAACTGCTCTGCCATTTAAGATGATCTTCGACCTCAACTCCACTTTCGCACCCAATCTTCATATCCATTGAGTCCCTTACAGCCCAAAAGAAATAGATCTCACCCTTGAATATAATCAATGATTCAGCATCCACACCCTCTGGGGTAGATATTTGCAAACATCAGTACTCGGTGAGTGAAGAAGTTCCTTCTCATCTTAGTCTTAAATGACCGACCCATTATCCTGAAGTGATATCCCCTAGATCTTGACTCTCCAGCCAGGGGAAAAAAAACTATCAGCATCTACCCTATCAATCCCCATCAAAATATTACAAATTTCAGTGAAGTCACCTCTCATTGTTCTAAACTCCCGAGAGGATAGGCCCAATCTGCTCAGTCTCTCACCAGGAATCAACCTAGGGAAGCTTCGTTGCACTGTCTCTAAGGTAAGTACATGCTTCTTCAGTTAAGCAGACCAAATCTTTGCACAGTATTCCAGGTTTGATCTCACCAAAGCTGTTAAGTATGCAATAAAGGGTCAAACTGAGTACTATTTAACGAAGCAAGGTACAACCTTGCTTCTGCTTTATTTGGCCCAAAGTGTCTGACTCACAAAATGGCTGGCCTTTTATACCAGAGCAGCACCATGTGCATGCTGCTCAGTGGCCTCCAACAATGACACCATCTGGTGGCCACAAATAGCATGTACATACATGACAATACCCTCCACTGAGATCTTATCACAGTCTTTCACAGGTTGAGATGGTCCGGTGCTTTACGCTCCCAGGTTAACCATCTCAGTTCGACCGGCCTTGGGTGAATGTACGGAGTCTATTGTGGCTGGTGGCTGGATGACTGACTTGTTGGGGGTGGCAGTGGCCATATCAGGAATTGCAAGTCCATTTTTATTGAATAAGTCCGTGATGGAAATTCCTAGTTCACTGATGACCCTTGAATCCACTGAAGGCTGCTGATAGGTTGGTTGGTCATCAACGGTTTCTTCATCCGACTGCTCTGGCGCATCTATATGCCTCAGCTTTGTTTGATCCATGTGTTTCCTGCAAGTTTGCCCATTCTTGAGCTTAATAACAAATACTGTGTTGCCCTCCTTGGCCATGACCGTGCCAGCGATGCATTTGGGACCCTGACCATAATTCAACACAGATACAGGATCATTAATAGAAATCTCTCATGACACAGTTGCGAAATCGTTGTACCCTTGTTGACTGTCTTCTGTATTCAACACGATTACTTAAATCCGGGTGTACAAGAGATAAATTGGTCATAAGACCTCTTTTTATCATGAGTTCAGCAGGTGAGACCCCTGTGAGCGTGTGGGGTCTTGTCCTGTAATTCAGCAGTATGCAAGACAAGCGGGTCTGCAGTGACTCTTGGGTTACTCTCCTCATGCTTTGCTTGATAATTTGTACTGCATGTTCTGCTTGCCCGTTGGATGCAGGCTTGAACGATACTGACATTACTTTTTTTATGCCGTTAAGTTTTACAAACTCCTGACTGGTGAAGCACGACCCATTGTCACTCACCACTATGTCAGGCAGACCATGTGTCGCGAACATTACATTAGATTCTCTATGGTTGTCGTGGACGTACTGAATGACATGATTATGCATTCTATCCACTTCGAATAAGCATCCACCACCACTAAAAACATCTTGCCCAGGAAGGAACCTGCAAAATCTACCTGGATCCTGGACCAAGGTTTGGATGGCCATGACCACAGACTCAGCGGCGATTCCGCTGGTGCTTTGCTGAGCTGCATGCAGGTGTTGCACTGATGCATGAAGCTTCCAGCTCAGAATTCCTGGCCACCATACATGGGACCTGGCGATGGCCTTCATCATCACTATACCAGGATGTGTTCTGTGTAGCTCATGCACAAACTTCTCTCTCCCTTTCTTAGGCATTACAACTCGATTGCCGCACAATATGCAATCTGCTTGAATAGACAGTTCGTCCTTGCGACGAATGTATGGATTGGCCTCCTCACACATTTGCTTAGGTATGGCAGACCAATCCCTTTTGAGGATGCAACCCTTTACCACCAATAATATCAGTCCTGGCTGGTCCAGGTTTTAACTTGTTGAGCCGTGACAGGGGGTACCTTCACTCTCAAAAGCATTCAAGATTAACATTACATCTTCTGGTTGTGGTGTTTCCACCTCCGGTGTGGGCAACGGCAACCAGCTCAAAGCATCGGCACAATTCTCTGTGCCAGGTTTGTGGCGAATGACATAATCATAGGCAGATGATGTCAGCAACCACCTTTGTATGCGGGATGAAACGTTGGTATTGATCCTTTGCTCTCGGAAAACAACGAAATGAGCGGCTTGTGATCGGCCTCTAATTCAAACCTCAGACCGAACAGGTATTGATGCATCTTTTTAACACCGTACACACACGCTAAAACTTCTTTTTCGACCATACTGTAGGCTCTTTCTGCTTTAGACAGACTTTTGGATGCATACGCGACAGGTTGAAGTTTCCCCGCCTCATTGGCTTGTTGTAACACGCAATTAATTCCATATGACGATGCATCACAGGTCAAAACTAAACGTTTACATTGGTCATAATGTACCATCAGCTTGTTTGAGCAAAGCAGATTGGTGGCTTTCTTGAAAGCCTGTCTTGCAATGCACCCCACACCCAGTTGTTGCCTTTTCTCAATTGCATGTGCAGTGGTTCAAGTGATGTGCTCAATTTAGGTACGACTTTACCAAAGTAGTTGAGGAGACCCAGGAATGAATGCAGCTTCGCCACGCTCCGCAGCTTGGGTGCATTCTTGATGGCTTTGGTTTTCAGGTCAGTAGGTCTGATGCCATCAGCGGCGATTTTCCTCCTGAGGAATTCAACCTCCGGTGCCATGAAGATGCACTTCGAGCGTTTAAGTCTGAGTCCCACTCTGTCCAAATGCAGTAGAACCTCTTCCAGGTTGTTCAGATGTTCCTTGGAGTCACGACCGGTGATCAGGAGGTTATCTTGGAACATGACGGTTCTGAGAATGGATTTCAGTAGACTTTCCATATTCCTCTGGAATATTGCTGCAGCTGAGCGAATTCCAAAGGGGAACCTGTGGTAAATAAACAGTCCTTTGTGCGTGTTAATGCACGTAAGTCTCTTCGACGTCTCGACCAACTCCTGCGTCATATAGCCCGATGTCAAGTCTAGTTTTGTGAACGACTTCCCTCTGGCTAGTGTCGCAAACAAGTCATCAGCCTTCGGTAACGGGTACTGATCTTGTTTCGAAACCCGGTTGATCGTAGCCTTGTAGTCTCCACAGATTCTGACTGTGCCATCACTTTTCAACACAGGAACAATGGGGCTGGCCCATTCATTAAATTCGACCAGTGATATGATCCCTTCACTCTGCAATCTGTCCAGTTCAATTTTGACCTTCTCCCTCATCATATACAGCCCGAGCTTTATGATGGACGAGTCTTGCATCTGAGTCCACGTGGGTCTGCACCTTGGCTGCCGTGAAGTTGTCGACACCCAGTTCGAATAGCCGAGGGGAACTTGCTTATTACTTGGGCACATGTATCTTCCTCCGACGACAATGCCTTAATGCCATTCCAGTTGCATCTGATTTTCTCCAACCAGCTCCTGCCGAGCAGCGTTGGGCCATTGCTTGGAACAATCCACAGCGGTAACTCGTGAACCGTACCGTTATACGACACATTAATTTGTGCACTGCCAATCACCTTTATCAGTTCTTTGGTGTACACGCGCAGCTTGGCGTGAACAGGGCTCAGCCTGGGCCTCAGTCTTAGTATCCCACAGCTTCTAAAATGCCCTCTCGTTCATGATTGATTGACACGTCCCCGTGTCCAGTTCCATCGATACCGGTATCCCGTTAAACTTTACAATAATCAAAATTGGTTTACTCTTGGTTATGAAAGAGTACAGTCCATACACTTCCTTCTCTGGCATCTCGGATTGCATATCCGCATCCGTGCTAGTCTGACTCTCATCCTCCACGTGGTGTGTCACAGCTCGCTTGCTCATCTGCGGACATTTGCATTGGAGATGCCCCACTCTCAGACAGCCTTTGTGACTATATTGCTTAAATTGGCACTGCTGGTGCCGATGATTTCCCCCACAACGCCAACATGGAGAAGTCGGATACATTCCCGCTGGCAGACTTTGGGCAGCCACAGGTTTTGTGAACGCAGCCGGATAGGCCCTGCCATGTGCCGCTCTTCCGAACGCCGAATCAATCGCATTTACAGTAGTTGCCGAGGTTCGGTTCTTCACCAATATTTGCTTTAAACTCCTCTCCTTCATCATACATGATTGAGCGATCTGGATAGCCTTTTTAAATCCAACTCCTCCACCGCCAGAAGTTTGCACAGGATCACCTCCTGGTTGATACTGATAACAAAGAAGTCCCGTAGCATGTCTGCCAACACCGTCCCGAACTTGCATGGTCCCGCTAGACGTCTCAGGTCGGCATCGAATTCTGCCGCGCTCTGGCCCTCCAATCGAACGTGTGTATCTCAAGATGATGATGCCGTCGTCTAGCTTGAGGTGCTCCCGTACCAATGTACACAACTCCTCGTATGTTTTCTCTGTTGGATCACTAGGCATGAGTAGATTCTTTATCAGACTGTAGATCTTTGAACCGCACACAGTGAGGAACATGGGCCGGGGCCGATCTGCATCATTGAACCCCTTCATTTTGTTGGCCACGAATTACTGGTTCAAATGGGTCACAAAGTCTGCCCAATCTTCTCCCTCCATGAATCGGTCTAAAAATCCAATCCTGCTCATTTTGCAAACAAAGGTTCTTGTATTCTCATCGCCAAATGTTAAGTATGCAATAAAGGTTCAAACTGAGTATTGTTTAACTAAGCAAGGTACAACTTTGCTTCTGCTTTATTTGGCCCAAAGTGTCTGACTCACAAAATAGCTGGCCTTTTATAGCAGAGGAGCACTATGTGCGTGCTGCTCAGTGGCCTCCAACAATGACACCATCTGGTGGCTACAAACAGCATGTGCATTCATGACAAAAGCCATGTAGAATTGTAGCAAGACTTTTGTACTCTTGTACTCCAACCTCTTAGCAATAAAGGCCAACATGCCATTTGACTTCCTAATTGCTTGCTGTCTCTGCATGTTGACTGTGTTTTCCGTATGAGGACAAATACATTGCTCTGAACAACAACATTTAATAGTTTCTCACCAGTTAAAAAGAGATTCTGTTTTTATAGTCTTCCTACCAAAGTTAATGACCTCACATTTCCCCACATTGACTCCATCCGTCACCTTATTGCCCACTCACTTAACCTTTCTATATCTATTTGCAGACTCTTTGTGTTCTCCTCACAGCTTATTTTAACACTGAGCTTTGTATCACCAGCAAACTTGGATACATTACAATCAGACCCTTCAGCTAAGTCAGTAATATCAATTTTAAATATCTGATGCCCAAACACTGATTCTTGTGGCATCCCACTAGTTACAGCCTGTTAACCTGAAAATGACTCGTTTATTCCTACTCTCTGTTTTCTGTCGGTTAGTCAATCCTTTATCAAAGCTAATATATTAGCACGAGCACCATTATCCTCTTTTGCTTGTCTCTAATGTTTTCCTCTGGTGATAGAAAAATGAGAAGTTAGCAGCAGTTGCAGAGATGGTCAATGGCCCGAATAGGTTCAGGGCGAGGTGGTAGCGTTAGCGTTCTGGGTGTTTTGAGATAGTATGTGTGCCGCTGCAAAAGAAGCAGAGTAATTTGTGCGCTGGCCAAACAGCAGCTGCAATTGCTCTCCTGGTTCCTGTGCAGAAACTTCAGGGCTTCCTGCACAGCGGTATAGACCAATGGCACCAAGCGGAGTTATGGGGCATTATTCACTGGTGCAGAATGGTCAATTAATATATTAATATCTTGGTGTATTTTTGTTCATTTATGGGGGTTTCCACTTACTCGGACTACTATTATTTCACTGGTGCCCACTGTTTTATAAATGTATTGATTTGTTGGTGAGCCCCTTTTCCTTGAATTTATTAATTATATGATAGCTACTGGCCCATTAATATAATAATTTATTACTATGCCCACTGCTTCACTTTTTGGGTAGAATTTTCATGGTAGTTCTGCTGAATTCCTGTGGTAGTTCTGGGGGTAACTCAAGAGAAATGCTGCAAATGGCCATTTTAACAATTTCTCTGACGTTTCCGTCAATCTTATGCCAAAGTTGCAGCGGGAGATTGCGAGAGTTCCTGTAGAAACTGCACCGCTCCATGTAACACATGAAACGAGCATAAGTACAATGGAATTTCTTATTTTAAAAAAGTTGCTGTAAATTGTTTTGAAAGAAATAAACTTCCACATGAGGCAAAAGCCAGCAGGTCACACTATTTTCAGCAAATAAGACCAAAAGTTTTTAAAGTTATTCACAGCTCATTATATGGGATATATTTGATGAAGAATATTAAATGTACATATCCTATTACTGTAACACTCATAAACTATCAGCTCATCCTATTAATTGTTGCCCCAAATTCATATACAACGAACTATTGGAGAAAGTAACATTTGATTAACTGTTTTTAAGAGTTTTTGGTCTTGCCCTTCAACTGATCTGTTTGGTTCAAACTAATGGCCACCAATCTGCTTCTGAATTCATGACAAGCTAATAAGCCTCTCCTTGTTTTGTCCTTAATTTTTCCCTACCCTTTACATGTGTACCGTTAAACTGTAGACTAATATGGACGATTGGGTAAGGTATGGGAGCGAGATCATCACCTGTGGAAGCATTCTGCGAGGAAACCAACACATTCAAGAAATGAGAGGGACAAATTCATCATTGTCGTTGATTACAGGAGTTAGTAGGGTAGATAGAGAGAAACTGTTTCCTCTGTCGGGGGAATCCAGAACAAATGGGCTAACCTTTAAATATAGAGTTAGGCCACTCCGGGATGATGTCAGGAAGCACTTCTTAACATAAAAGGTAGTGGGAATCTGGTACTCTCCAATAAAAGCTGTTTAAGTAGGGGGTGAAATGATAATTTGAAACTTGCGTTTGATACCTTTTTTTAGGCAAGGGTATTAAGTGTTACAGAGCCAAGGTGGGCAGATGGAGTTAAGATACAGATCAGCCATAATCTAATTCAATGTTGGAATGGATTCGAGGGGCTGACTGGCCTAATCCTGTTTCTATGTTCCAATTGTCCCTATGTTGAGAGGTAAATTTTGATAATCCGTTTGAATCTGATTATCAGTGCTGGCCAGAAATTGGCCATTCACTGTCACTCAACCATACAAAGCATTTTAACTTTTGTGTGCCTTTATGCTCCAATATTGAAAAATAATTTGTCAATGCATTTATCTGTAGTCTACCTTCAATGCTTCTTACTCCTTTCATTTTTAGTGATTTTATTGATGCACAATTATTTTGTCTACTTTTAACCAATTACTTCTCTGGTTATTTTTATAATAAAATCAATACCCAGCTGAAAGTGCTGTTACTGGAATCAATTTCCGCCTCTGAATGGCTTCAAACAGCTGCTTGTTTCACTCAAACTCCAGTAAACTGACGGTTTTGCTCCCAGTCTGATAAGTCACTTTTCTTACTCTTAACTTGTTTGTGATAGTGGTTCTGTCCCAAGGGAAGCCTCTGACTCAAAATGTTTCACTCATTAGATATCTCAGGACTTCGGATTATGCCACAACGATGTGTATGTGTGTGCATGTGGCGGGGAGGGGTGGCTTTGTTGTAAAAACTGCTGCCACTGAGATAAACTTAGCTCTCAGGGCATCAGATTCAGAGCGAAGACAGACCTGTGATCATTCACATACATTGTTGGTGCCCGGGATGACATGGACCACTTTCCTTGGGAGTGTATTATCAGCAAGGGCAGACTCGACGACGAAGTTCAACACTGCCTCCAGTCTGCCAGAGCAGCCTTCGGCTGCCTGAGGAAGAGTGTGTTCAGGATCAGACCCTCCAATCTGGCACCAAGCTCATGGTCTACAGGGCTGTAGTGATATACAGCAGACACCTCAAATCGCTGGAGAAATACCACCAACGATATCTCCGTAAGATCCTGCAAATCCCCTGGGAAGACAGACACACCAACCTTAGCGTCCTAGATCAGGCCAACATCCCCAGCATCGAAGCACAGACCACACTCGACCAGCTCCATTGGGCAGGTCACATTGTTCGCATGCCTGACACAAGACTTGCAAAGCAAGCGCTCTACTCAGAACTCCTACACGGCAAGCAAGCCTCGGGTGGGCAAAGGAAACATTTCAAGGACACCCTCAAAGCCTCCTTGATAAAATGCAACATCCCCACCGACACTTGGGAGTCCCTGGTCAAAGACCGCCCAAAGTGGAGGAAGTGCATCCGCGAGGGCGCTGAGCGCCTCGAGTCTCGTTGCCGAGAGCATGCAGAAAACAATCGCAGGCAGTGGAAGGAGCGTGCGGCAAACCAAACTCACCACGCGCCTTTTCCTTCAACCACTGTTTGTCCCACCTGTGGCAGAGACTGTAATTCCCGTATTGGACTGTTCAGTCACCCTAAGAACTGACTTTTAGAGTGGAAGCAAGTCTTCCTCGATTCAGAGGGACTGCCTATGATGATGATGATGTTGCTGTGACTGCTCGCTTCATTTTAACTCAGCAATGATTATTTCCACGTTAAGTTGGTGGTTTTACTCTTGGAGGGTGTAATCATTTTGATAAAGAAAACTAACACTGGTGTTTGATTTTTAAAACAGAGGGATCTGCTGAAGCTAAAGGGAGTTCGGCAGCAGAAACACAGTTAGAAATATGGAATATTGGAGGGAGGAGTTGGAAAGTAAAATGACCATGAAATGGGGTGGCATGGCCTGCTCATTTTTTTAATATTACAATTATACACATCATGTTGTGTTGATGGGAATATGTGAATCCAAGCACAATGTTTTGCTCTGTGTGTTCAGCAGATGGGAAATAAAACAGTTGAACATTCCAACGCAAGTCTCATCTCGCCTATTGCTTGCTCCGTTTGCCTTTGCAAAGATGGAAGAAATGCACATATAGTTGATGTGGAAATATGCTTCAGATCACAAAGGTCACTATTTCTACGCCCCAAGTTAATATTTTTGTACATCATTATTATAGGCAGTCCCTCGAAACGAGGATGACTTGCTTCCACGCCGAAAGAGGATGAGTTCACAGGTGTTTCAATGAAGCACCTGACATTCCAAGTCCCGAACTACACCTTGAAGACTGGAAGATGCCTGTGCGTGGATTTTTTTTACGTGTGGTGGTCGTGGCACACCAGCCACCACATGGGTTTGACAGAGATTAGTCTTGGCCAGTGGTATGCATTAACCAAGACAAATGGAGACCAGCTCTGCTGCACGGATCCACACTCATATTGCAGTGTGGGCTGGCCTTGCTGCCCACGCATCTTCTGGGCCCCGAACTCATGCCTCTCCTGGGCCCCAATCACATCCCTCGACGAACTCTTGCCGCTCCTTCGCCCCGAGCAGATATAGGGCATATATAGACATAGATATAGATATAGGGCTTGTACAAGTAGATATAGGGCAGTGCAACATGTTGCTGGTGAAAGAGGAAATTAATGCAATTGTAAGGAAAGACATTAGCTTGGATGATGTGGAATCGGTATGGGTGGAGCTACGGAATACCAAGGGGTAGTAAACGCTAGTGGGAGTTGTGTACAGACCTTCAAACAGTAGTAGTGATGTTGGGGAGGGCATCAAACAGGAAAATAGGGGTGCATGCAATAAAGGTGCAGCAATTATCATGGGTGACTTTAATATGCATATAGATTGGACTAACCAAACTGGAAGCAATACGGTAGAGGAGGATTTCCTGGAGTGCATTAGGGATGGTTTTCTAGACCAATATGTCGAGGAACCTACTAGGGGGGAGGCCATCTTAGACTGGGTGTTGTGTAATGAGAGAGGATTAATTAACAATCTCGTCGTGCGAGGCCCTTTGGGGAAGAGTGACCATAATGTGGTAGAATTCTACATTAGGATGGAGAATGAAACGGTTAATTCAGAGACCATGGTCCAGAACTTAAAGAAGGGTAACTTTGACGGTATGAGGCGTGAATTGGCAAGGGTAGATTGGGGAATGATACTTAAGAGGTTGACAGTGGATGGGCAAAGGCAGACATTTAGAGACCGCATGGATGAACTACAACAATTGTACATCCCTGTCTGGCGTAAAAATAAAAAAGGGAAGGTGGCTCAACCGTGGCTATCAAGGGAAATCAGGGATACTATTAAAGATAAGGAAGTGGCATACAAATTGGCCAGAAATAGCAGCGAACCTGGGGACTGGGAGAAATTTAGAACTCAGCAAAGGAGAATAAAGGGTTTGATTAGGGCAGGGAAAATACAGTACGAGAGGAAGTTTGCAGGGAACATTAAAATGGACTGCAAAAGCTTCGATAGAAATGTAAAGAGTAAAAAGTTAGTAAAGACAAATGTAGGTCCCCTGCAGTCAGAATCAGGGGAAGTTATAACTGGGAACAATGAAATGGCAGACTAATTGAACAAGTACTTTGGTTCGGTATTCACTAAGGTGGACACAAACAACCTTCCGGATATAAAAGGGGTCAGAGGGTCTAGTGAGAAGGAGGAACTGAGGGAAATCCTTATTGGTCGGGAAATTGTGTTGGGGAAATTGATGGGATTGAAGGCCGATAAATCCCCAGGGCCTGATGGTCTGCATCCCAGAGTACTTAAGGAGGTGGCCTTGGAAATAGCGGATGCATTAACAGTCATTTTCCAACATTCCATTGACTTTGGATCAGTTCCTATGGAGTGGAGGGTAGCCAATGTAACCCCACTTTTTAAAAAAAGGAGGGAGAGAGAAAACAGGGAATTAAAGACCGGCCAGCCTGACATTGGTAGTGGGTAAATTATTGGTAATGGTAATGGAATCAATTATTAAGGATGTCATAGCAGCGCATTTGGAAAGAGGTGACATGATAGGTCCAAGTCAGCATGGATTTGTGAAAGGGAAATCATGCTTGACAAGTCTTCTGGAATTTTTTGAGGATGTTTCCAGTAGAGTGGACAAGGGAGAACCAGTTGTTGTGGTGTACTTGGAATTTCAGAAGGCTTTCGACAAGGTCCCACACAAGAGATTAGTGTGCAAAGTTAAAGCACATGGGATTGGGGGTAGTGTGCTGACGTGGATTGAGAACTGGTTGGCAGACAGGAAGCAAAGAGTAGGAGTAAATGGGTACTTTTCAGAATGGCAGGCAGTGACTAGTGGGGTACCGCAAGGTTCTGTGCTGGGGCCCCAGCTGTTTACCTTGTACATTAATGATTTAGACGAGGGGATTAAATGTAGTATCTCCAAATTTGCGGATGACACTAAATTGGGTGGCAGTGTGAGCTGTGAGGAGGATGCTATGAGGCTGCAGAGTGACTTGGATAGGTTAGGTGAGTGGGAAAATGCATGGCAGATGAAGTATAATGTGGATAAATGTGAGGTTATCCACTTTGGTGGTAAAAACAGAGAGACAGACTATTATCTGAATGGTGACAGATTAGGAAAAGGGGAGGTGCAACGAGACCTGGGTGACATGGTGCATCAGTCATTGAAGGTTGGCATGCAGGTGTAGCAGGCGGTTAAGAAAGCAAATGGCATGTTGGCCTTCATAGCGAGGGGATTTGAGTACAGGGGCAGGGAACTGTTACAGGGCCTTGGTGAGGCCACACCTGGAGTATTGTGTACAGTTTTGGTCTCCTAACTTGAGGAAGGACATTCTTGCTATTGAGGGAGTGCAGCGAAGGTTCACCAGACAGATTCCCGGGATGGCGGGACTGACATATCAAGAAAGACTGGATCAACTTGGCTTGTATTCACTGGAGTTCAGAAGAATGAGAGGGGACCTCATAGAAACGTTTAAAATTCTGATGGGGTTAGACAGGTTAGATACAGGAAGAATGTTCCCAATGTTGGGGAAGTCCAGAACCAGGTGTCACAGTCTAAGGATAAGGGGTAAGTCATTTCGGACCGAGATGAGGACAAACTTCTTCACCCAGAGAGTGGTGAACCTGTGGAATTTTCTACCACAGAAAGTTGTTGAGGCCAATTCACTAAATATATTCAAAAAGGAGTTGGTGTAGTCCTTACTACTCGGGGGATCAAGGGGTATGGCGAGAAAGCAGGAATGGGGTACTGAAGTTTCATGTTCAGCCATGAACTCATTGAATGGCGGTGCAGGCTCGAAGGGCCGAATGGCCTACTCCTGCACCTATTTTCTATGTTTCTATGTTTCTATGTTACCATGTTACTGTAAGATGCTCAAACCATCAACAGCAGTGGCTGGTGTTGATCAATCCAATAAGGTGGGTATGTGAAACTTTGGATTTCTAACAGTGGCGATGCTCTGACGATGTCATATGTAGTAAGAATGCTTCTGATAATCAAACAAAAGATAGGAAATTCGCTCCAGTAGGCAGAAGGAAATTCTTTTAAAGCGATTGTTAAATTTCATGTCGTTAAAGACCACGCCGAGAGGGACAGATCACCGCAGAAACTTGAACATAGCATGAAGACCTAGATCTGGATCGATGGAAATCGGCTGAAAACCTGTTTACATAACTTGATTACATCAGAAACACTGAGAGAAACTAACGTCGCCACCCAGTAGTGTGGTTCGAAATTAAGGAGCTTTTGAAAGCAAAAGTTAGTATCAGCGAGTCTCTGTACCACTGTATCACCGCTTCACTGCTCCGTCTCACCTTTCATTTCCTGACGGTGCCACCTCACCTGGCTTCATGACTGAACTTTACCGCACAGCTTCAAGCCTTGATGGAGAGTTACAGGCTGCTTCGGAAATGGGAGAACCGACTGCAAGAAAAGGCCATTCTACACTACAATTGTGCCGATTAAGATAGTCACAGAATCTTCTCGAGAAGCCTGAAGCAACCAAAAGTAAAAACATTTGTTAAGGATAAGTGTGATCAATATATTTCATTTCCAAAGTTTATGAATTTGATGAATTCAGAAGGTGTTGTTGATTTTATGTTATTGTTAAAACAATTCTAAATCATACATGAACTGAAGATATTATTTAATTCTAATTTTGATTTTATAGTATATAATACATGACTATTTATGTTATGAAGCAGGTGGCTTGTACCTGAAGTTTCCTTAGGAAAATGAGCTCATTCATTTAAGTATTAAATCAATCCTTCTGGAGATAAAAAGGCATTTGCTCAAATAAAAGTATAAAATCACAATGCACCTTTTTGCTCCCACAAATTGACGTGTAAAATCGATACAGAAACAAATCAGTGGTGTATTAACTAGGTGTCATATCATTACACAATCATCCAGTTAGTACAATTAGAGGTATAAAATCAGTACAAAATATCATAGGGTGCGCATTCATTAATTGATCAGTATAAGATCACACACGGGCTGCTTTCTGTAGGTATGCAATCAGTATAACATTGCAGAACAACGATCTATCTTCTCATCTCCATACTTAGCAACCGATGCCTCTGCGTGTACTCTGACACCCAGAAAAGCAGATATAGGACAGTGAACAATGGACTCCCAAAGGGAGTCCTTGCACCCATGTTATTCAACGTTTCCACCAGTGATCTGCCCAATTTCATATGTGCTGATGACATTGCCTTGGCCACGCAAAACACGACTCTGTCCATCACCCAAGAGACCCTGACCAGTAACTTAGAGGATGGAGGCGTACTTCGGCTGATGGTGACTCCGGTCGAACCCGCAAAGGAGAGTCACCTCGACATTCCACCTCAACACCCATCGAGCAAAGCAAACTTTGAAAGTCTCTTTTTGCAGCACAGAGGTAAACCATGCCAAAAACCCTCCTATTTATGAGTCTCGCTTGATTGAACCCTGTTATATCGACAACCTCTCCAGAATCTTGGCAAGAAACTAAAGAGTAAGGTCAACTTGATTCAGAAACACGCCGGATCTACATGTGGAGCTGACGCTCAAACACTCCGTACTCTACGGCGGAGTACTGCTCTCCGGCTTGGCTATCAAGTCTGCATGTCAAATCTGTTGATATCCAGCTGAATTCTACTTTGAGAATTATCACCGGTAAGATTTTAAGGACACCAACACCTTAGCTCCCCGTGCTTGGAAACATTGCACCATCACACCTGCGCAGCGAATATGTAGTCTCCAAAGAATACAACCACTACACCAGCAAAGACATGCCGATCTAGGCCGACTTGAGCAACCTACCACCAACCTTCTCAAATCTAGAAGGCCATTTTGGACCATCGCCAAAGCCCTTCACCGATCTCCCCTCAGCCTTGATGATTGATGGCGAAATTCTTGGAAAAACTGTGACATGTGAAATGGATTCCTTATAGAGGACCCCACAGTACAACCTGAAGGATCAAACCTTCCTCGCAAACAGTGGCCAACCATCAACCGCCTCAGAACTGGTCATGGTCGACGCTGCCACCTTCTCCATAGGTGGAAGATTAAAGCATCTCCATCATTTGAATGTGGAGCTCCTAATCAGACACTGGAGCACATCATTGAGCATTGCCCTCAGAGGACATTTTCAGGCTGCCTATAATATATCCACGCTGTTACAATTTATTCTGGATATCCAACATGGATATTGATGTTTGATTTGCTTTACTACTACTATACGGAAGAAGAAGAAGTATAAGATCATACATGGGCTGATTTCTGTAGGTGTACAGTCAGTATGAGATCACAGAGAGGCTGTTTTCTGTAGGTGTACAATCAGTATGAGATCATACAGGGGCTGCTTTCTGTAGATGTACAGTCAGTATCAGATCACAGAGAGGCTGTTTTCTGTAGGTGTACAGTCAGTATAAGATCATACAGAGGCTGCTTTCTGCAGATGTACAGTCAGTATAAGATCATACAGAGGCTGCTTTCTGTAGGTGTACAATCTGCACAAAAGCGTGCAGGGGATGAATTAATTAATCATAAAGTATGAAGGACATAATTTTTGCAATGTATATCTCAGACATAGAATGAGCACAAATCATACAAGTAGCTTATTAATTAGGTGTAAAATCAATACAAAAATACACAGCATTTTTAATGAATTGAATATTGTTTGGAATCTATAAGGGTCAGCCATCCAGACTGACAGTTTTATACCTATGCAGTGATTTCCTGAGATGTCTTGATATACCAGATGTCCATAGTCTGCAACAAGTGAGAGAGAAGGATAATGGTGAAGTGTTGCAAACTCTAAGGATGTTACAGCAAACAGCCAACCGTCCATAGTAGGTGATTGGACAAAATGGATTTTCTCCTAATGTTTTCTTAACCCCCCAACCCCCAACAAAAGCGGAAACAAAAGGCAGGAAATTGCGGTCGGAGGCTTGCCGCCCATGTATGTCTCCGAACTACAAGAAAACTCCATACTGCCCTGCTGCCTCCAGCATTTTGGACTCTTGTCGTCCTGGGCCTGCAGGCATTCGTAAAGGTCCACACATCCCAAGGGCACAGGCAGTTTGTAAGCATCCCTGGGATCACATAGAGACATAGAAAATAAGTGCAGGAGTAGGCCATTCGGCTCTTCAAGCCTTACACCACCATTCAATAAGATCACGGCTGATCATTCACCTCAGTACCCCTTTCCTGCTTTCTCTCCTTGATCCCTTTAGCCGTAAGGGCCATATCTAACTCCCTCTTGACTATATCCAATGAACTGGCATCTGCGGTAGGGAATTCCACAGGTTAACAACTCTCTGAGTGAAGAAGTTTCTCCTCATTTCAGTCCTAAATGGCTTACCCCTTATCCTTAAACTGTGTCCCCTGGTTCTGGACTTCCCCAACATCAGGAACATTCTTCCTGCATCTAACCTGTCCAGTCCCGTCAGAATTTTATATGTTTCTATGAGATCCTCTCTCATCCTTCTAAATTCCAGTGAATAAAGGCCCAGTCGATCCAATCTCTCCTCATATGTCAGTCCAGCCATCCCGGGAATCAGTCTGGTGAACCTTTGCTGCACTCCCTCAATAGCAAGAATATCCTTCCTCAGATTAGAAGACCAAAACTGAACACAATATTCCAGGTGAGGCCTCACCAAGACCCTGTACAACTGCAGTAAGACCTCCCTGCTCCTATACTCAAATCCCCTAGCTATGAAGGCCAACATACCATTTGCCTTCTTCACGGCCTGCTGTACCTGCATGCCAACTTTCAATGACTAATGTACCATGACACCCAGGTCTCGTTGCACCTCCCCTTTTCCTAATCTACCTCCATTCAGATAATATTCTGCCTTCGTGTTTTTGCCCCCATGGATAACCTCACACTTATCTCCATTATACTGCATCTGCCATGCATTTGCCCACTCACCTAATCTGTCCAAGTCATCCTGCAGCCTCTTAGCATCCTCCTCATAGCTCACACCGCCACCCAGTTTAGTGTCATCTGCAAAGTTGGAGATAATGCACTCAATTCCTTCATCCAAATCATTAATGTATATGGTAAATAGCTGGGGTCCCAGCATTGAGATCTGCAGCACCCCACTAGTCACTGCCTGCCATTCTGAAAAGGACTCATTTATCCTGAATCTCTGCTTCCTGTCTGCCAACCAGTTCTCTATCCACATCAGTACATTACCCCCAATACCATATGCTTTAATTTTGCACACCAATCTCTTGTGTGGGATCTTTTCAAAAGCCTTTTGAAAGTCCAAATACACCACATCCACTGGTTCTCATTTGTCCACTCTACTAGTTACATCCTCAACAAATTCCAGAAGATTTGTCAAGCATGATTTCCTTTTCATAAATCCATGTTGACTTGGACCAATCCTGTCACTGCTTTCCAAATGCGCTGTTATTTCATCTTTAATAATTGATTCCAACATTTTCCCCACTGCTGATGTCAGGATAACCAGTCTATAATTACCCATTTCTCTCTCCCTCTTTTAAAAAGTGGTGTTACATTAGCTACCCTCCAATCCATAGGAACTGATCCAGAGTCGTTAGACTGTTGGAAAATGATCACCAATGCATCCACTGCTTCTAGGGTCACTTCCTTAAGCACTCTGGGATGCAGATTATTAGTCCCCGGGGATTTATCGGCATTCAATCTCATCAATTTCCCTAACACAGTTTCCTGACTAATCAGGATAACCATCAGTTCCTCCTTCTCACTAGACCCTCGGTCCCCTAATACTTCCAGAAGGTTATTTGTGTCTTTCTTCTTGATGACAGAACCAAAGTATTTGATCAACTGGTCTGCCATTTCTTTGTTCCCAATTATAAATTCACCTGAATCTCACTGCAATGGACTTACATTTGTCTTCACTAATCTTTTCCTCTTCACATAATTACAGAAGTGTTTCCAGTCAGTTTTTATGTTCCCGGCAAGCTTCCTCTCATATTCTATTTCCCCCCTCCTAATTAAACCCTTTGTCCTCCTCTGCTGAATTCTAAATTTCTCCCAGTCCTCAGGTTTGCTGCTTTTTCTGGCCAATTTATATGACTCTTCACTGGATTTAACACTATCCTTAATTTCCCTTGTTAGCCACGGTTGAGCCACCTTCCCCGTTTTATTTTTACTCCAGGCAGGGATGTACAATTGCTGAAGTTCATCCATGTGATCTTTAAATGTTTGCCATTGCCTATCCATCATCAACTCTTTAAGTATCATTTGCCAGTCTATTCTAGCCAATTCACGTCTCATACCATTGAAGTTACCTTTCCTGGAGTTCAAGACCCTAGTCTCTGAATTAACTGTGTCACTCTCCATCTTAATAAAGAATTCTACCACATTATGGTCACGTAGGCCAAGCCAACCAATGACAAAGGGGATTCCTATTATGCTTATGGCGATTCCATTTACTTAAGGAATCCCCATAAGCATAAGAGAAATCACCTAATACATACAATTTCACAACACTGAAATAAAAATAAATCATCATGCGTTCAAAATTAATTAAAATACCATTTAGTTTAACATTTGAAATAAAAAAATATTGTTTGAAAAATAAATGTGAATATTTTTGACCGGGAGAAAATTGACCTAAACTAATTTAAAGTGTAAGTGAATAGTTAAATCAGTTTAAAAGTTTAATTTTAACATTTATTTAAATCCTTACGCTGGCAAAAGAAGGCCTTACGCATGCTTTTACCAGGTATAAGGATGTTGTGGGTATTCGCTGGGCAGTAGTTGGGCAAATATCCCAACTCTGCGCTGGCGAAAGAGAATTTCCAGAGGATGTGTATGATCTGCCGAGGAGAAACCTGACAGATCGCAGGTTCCAGTTTTCCACGCATGCTCATCACATGCAGAAACCTGGAACTTGTGAGGCACGTACTTTGGCGTACCTGTGTGTACACAGTCATAGGCCCTGTAAAATCCAGGCTACATGAAAGCTGATCATGCTGCCGACTTGAATTTAGTTCCTTGGTTTAAAGATCGTATGTATTGTTTCATGCTGTCTTCATGCTTTTTAAGTTATTTTAATGTTGTGTACAATGTTAAATCATTAACGATAACTTTGATTTATTAACATGCAGTGTAGGGTGACTCTCTTTGGCTGGTTACTGTCCACTTTCGCGAATCTGTGTCCCTGCATAATAATTAATGGCCGAACGATAGGAACCTGGCATAATCTGGCAGATTTGGGATAACAATACTGTGTTCATAACTTGGAAAGAGGGGTTTTCTCTGCAGAGGTGTGGAGGTATCACGGGTGGGAGATGGAACTAGCAATCCAAGAACACATAGTGATGAAGTTCCCAAGGGGAGAGGAATGGTTCCAGGTGAGGCCAATCAGTCAAACCCCACTGAAGCTAATACCGAAAAGTGGATTTTTACGTTAGTAGAACACCCACAGATAGTGATGAGAAGGAAAAGCAAGGGTTAGAAACAGAGATTAATATCAGTCCTGTCACTCCAGGCAAAGGCTGTATGTTTTGGTTTCAGTCTGTAGGGAAGTGAGTGTGAATGTGTAAAAGTACTGAAGGCTCAACATTAGGAATGCTATGAATGTTTATACAGCACTTGGACAAGTGCAGATTAATTAAGGCAAGCCAGCACGGATTTATTAAAGGCAAATCGTGCTTAACCAAATTGATTGAGTTTTTTGATGAGGTAACAGAGCGGGTTGATGAGGGTAATGCGATTGATGTAGTGTACCTGGATTCCAAAAAGCTTTCGACAGAGTGCCACATAATAGGCTTGTCAGCAAAATTGAAGCCCATGGAATAAAAGGGACAGTGGCAGCATGGATATGAAATTGGCAAAGTGACAGGAAACAGAGAGTAGTGGTGAACAGTTGTTTTTTGGACTGGAGGAAGGTGTTCCCCAGGGGTCGGTTCTTGGACCACTGCTTTTCTTGATATATATTAATGACTTGAACATAGGTATACAGGGTACAACTTCAAAATTTGCAGATGACACAAAACTTCAAAACTTGGAAGTATATTGAACAGTGAGGTGCAGCGTGATAGATTTCAGGAAGACATAGACAGGCTGTTGAAATGGGCGGACACGTGGCGGCTGAAATTTAATGCAGAAAAATGTGAAGTGATGCATTTTATTAGAAAGAATGAGGAGAGGACATATAAACTAAATGTTACAATCCTAAAGGGGTTGTACGAACAGAGAGACCTGGGGGAATGTGTGCATAAATCATTAAAGATGGCAGGGCAGGTGGCTAAAGCAGTTAAAAGGCTTACAGGATCATGGTCTTCATAAATAGAGGTATAGAGTACAAAATTATGGCAATTATGAACTTGTATAAAACACCGGTTCGGTCCCAACTGGAGTACTGTATCCAATTCTGGGCACCACACTTTAGGAAGTATGTGAACGCCTTAAAGAAGGTGCAGAAAAGATTTATGGGAATGATTCCAGGACTGAGCGACTTCAGTTACGTTGAAAGACTGGAGATGCAGGGCTTTTTCTCCTTGGAGAAGGGAAGATTGAGAGGAGATTTGATAGAGGTGTTCAAAATCATGAGGGGTCTGGACAGGGGAGATAGAGAGACACTGTTCCCATTGGCAAAAGGGCTGAGATATGGAGGACACAGATTTAAAAGAACCAAAGGCGACGTAAGAAAAAACCTTTTGCAGCGAGTGGTTAGGATCTGGAATGCACTGTCTGAAAGGGTGGTGGAGGCAGTCTCAATTTTACCTTTCAAATGGGAGTTGGATAAGTATCTGAAGGAAAATAAAATTGCAGGGCTACGGGGAAAAGGCGGTGCAGTGGGACTAGCTGAGAGTCGGCATGGGCTCGACGGGCCGAATGGCCGCCTTCCGTGCTGCAACCATTCTATGATTTTATGGTTCCTTACGTTTGAAAGTCTCTCTTAAACATGTGTCTGTGTGATGATTCTTTTCATTTTACAGAACTAAAAGCAGTTTATCCCTCTATAGTCTTGTCTTTGATGTTCGAAGTATTTTATGCATTTTAATCAATGCATTTTCTGTAAGCATATGCTGTTTTAAGCTTGTTAATTGTTTCTTTATGCATATATGCACATGTATATTGTTTTTGAGATCATTTGCGTCCTTCTGTTTTTGGTTTTGAACTGATTTATACTTTGTGAATGTTCCTTCAGCTCGCGACCTGTGAATTTCATGTTAAATTTAGTGCTTTTTTTAGTTCATAACCTACTATAAAATTCCAATTTCTATTAAGTGAGGCCAATCTTCAACAGCAGCCTTACTCCCAGGTGGCAAGTTGAAAATCTATAACAAGGCATCCTCTGACACACTGAGACATTTCGTGGGAGATCTGCTAGTGTCATGTTGAAAGTCCTGTTTATTTCCGTAATGGATTTGCTAATAGGAAGTGTCATGTCACATGTTCGAATGCACCGTTTAACATGGCTGGATTTCTGAGTGTCAGCTTTAAGCTGTCAGGATTCAATTCCAAACACCCTCACTCTCTGCTCACCCTTCTGTCCTCATGGTTCCTGTTTGACACTACAGGGTAGGAGGCGTTGATTTATTTAATTTTGTGATATGCTGGTTTGAAATTGTTTTATTTTACCCCAGACACATCCCAACCCACTCCCTGATGTTAGCTTGCGATCTCCTGCTGCCTGCCTGTGCCCCTCACTGCATAACACTACCAATCTACAGCAGCATCAGACATGGACGAAAATCCACCCTATAACCCAGGCCACGTCGTCTCCCCAAGGGGTAACCTAGTACCTGTAGGTGTAAAGGTGTTCCGCAGCCCTGGTTGCATCACTAATGCACTGTTAAAGGAACAATGCTGATTACTTGAAGATATAGGAATCCTATCAATAAATGGGAGGCAAAGGTTCAGTAAACAATAGACTGTGAGAAGAAATTGAACTTAGAAATTGCTCAAATAATCTTGAAAAGCTTTCAACCACCATCGTGCTTTTTAATTAAGCGATAGATATATTGAGTCTTCACTTAATGAACACATCAGAATTAAGCCATTCGTCAAAAAACTTAAACAAGATGTAAGAATATAAATGAGTTTGGCTAAATTTGCAGCATGCTATCTCTGAGTCAATCCCCACTCCAGACTGACACGCCAGTGCAGTACAGCTGTGTGAGAGACACGGTTATCTGGACGGCATGTAAATCAGAGCCACTGTCTGATTGTTTGCAAATATGTTACAGACCCATGGCAATAATCAAAAAGGACTGAGAGTCTCCCAGTGACCTGGCAATAATTCATCAATCAATGAACACCAAGATATTCCACAGCTCGAATCAATGCAGAGCATACAGAAGGCTGACAACATCCTCGATCATAGGTTCCATGTGGAGGCTATCCAGCAGGATAGGAATTTGCAGGCAGTGCAGGAATCCTCCAGGTGTGTGGAGCTCACTAACTGATTCTTAGTACTGTATGGGGAGGGTGATGACACCTCGAAGGAGTGCAGGTGTGGCACCATGGGGCAAAGGATTGGGGACGGGCGAGGGGGGCACAGTGAAATGTAGGAATGCAGTGGTTATAGGGGATTGAATGGGGCAGATAATCGATTCAGTAACCGCCGATGTGAGTCCCACCACAATGTGTTGCCTCTCTGTTGACAGTATAAAGGGCATCACTGAGAGGGTGAAGAGCATTTTGAGGGGGGGATAGGGAACAGTCAGACGCTGTGGTCGATGTGGGAACTGATGACATATGAAAGAAAAGGATTGATGTCCTGCAATCTGAGCTTCGGGAGCTGGGAAGGAAACTAAAAAGCAGGACCTCACGGGTAGTAATCTCTGGATTACTCCCAGTGCCATGCACTGATGAGTATAGCAATAGTAGGTTAAAGAAGGTTAACACATGCCTGTAGACATGATACAGGAGACAGGACTTCAGATTCCAGGAACATTGGGACCAGTTCTGGGGAAGGATTGTCCTGTTGAATGTGAATGGTTTGCATCTCAACCGAGCTGGGACCAATCTCCTCATGAGGCGTTTAACCAGTGTTGTGGGGCAGGGTGGAATCTAATTTGGCAGGAGTATGGGCTTCAGGATGAAACATTTGAAAGGGAAAACAAGGCCCACAGAGGTATGGAGACACGAATAGCACGGAGTATAGAATAGTTCAGAAATGCGAAGGACCGGACAGCGAGAACATTTGAGGCAGTTTAAGATGGTTTTGGAGTGCAAGTGCGTAAATACATGCAACATGGTAAATAAGGTTGGCCAGCTGCCTGCATAAGTCACCAGATGGGACTATGCTATAGTGGCAACAACAGAGAACTGGCTCAAAGGAGGGGAGGAGTGGGGGAACACAGTATTCCTGGCTATGAGGTACTCGGGTAAGATAGTGAATGATACAAAGGAAAGGTTTGGCAGTATTGAACAAATAAACTCTTGTAGCATTAGAAAGGGATGATGTAGTTAATGGCAGAACCTATTTGGTTTGAAGCTGAGTTTGTTCCGTTCGGTCAAAGGAGGTTAAGAGGAGATTTGATAGAGGTGTTCAAAATCATGAAGGATTTTGATAGAGTAAATAAGGAAGAATTGTTTCCAGTTGCAGAAGGGTCGATAACCAGAGGACACAGATTTAAGGTGAAAGACAAAAGAACTAGAGGCGACATGAGGAAATGTTTTTTTATGCAGCGAGTTGTTGTGATCTGGAATACACTGCCTGAAATGGTGCTGGAATTAGATTCAATAGTAACTTTCAAATAAATACTACAAATTAAAAATAATACAGGATGCAGGGCTATGGGGACAGGGCAGGGGTATGGGAGTAACTGGATCACATTTTCAAAGAGCAGGCCAAGGATCGAGGGGCTAAGTGGCCCTCTACTGTGCTGTATCATTCAATGATTATATGATTCTATAAATAGATGAATTGATCATTCACCTCATTGCTATCTGCAGGTTGTGACTCTGCATGAATTGGTTGCCATGTTACTCTGCAAAGCAGCACTGCACATCAAACGTAATTTCATCAACGTGCTTTAAAGCGTGACTCAGGTACACAATAATGTGTCCTATAAATGTAAGTCTGTTTATTTCTAATGTTTAGTGATACAATAATAAAAATACGTTCAACATCTCTATCACAGATTTTTGCTGCAGTCCTGTAGCCGGATATTACATCAGGGGTAGCCGACACAACCACGGAAATGTCTTTGGATGTTTGCTCCTGTACATAATATGAAACGTGTTCTACATTGATCTGTCGAATTCCTTTCCTGTTTGATGTCTATCATTCTGAAAAGCTCTCTCGCAGATGATCTAACTTCCAATGATCACTTCAAATTTTGATAGCATGGAATATTTTTTCACCTCCTAATATCAGCAAGATTAATTTAGGAACAGGAGGAGGCCATTCAGCCTGTCGAGCCTTTTTTCTGCCATACAATTAGATCATGGCTGATCTGTATTTAACTCCATCCAATCAAAGAATTATATAGCACATATGGAGGCCATTCGGCCCATTGTGCCTATATCGGCTCTTTGGTAGAGTGAGCCATTTAGTCCCACTCACTTGCTCTTTCCCCATAGCCTTGTAGTTTTCTTTTTGGGAGCTCTCCCGTTATTTATTGGGGGCTTAGCCTGGAGGGTATTGCATGGGGCAGTCCCATGCAATAGGTTTTTAAGTAGGTTCATGGACTCCCAGGCCGCTTATAATTTCTGTAGTTTGGTAGAGTCCATTTTCCATGTTTATGTTGAATGTATGATGTTGCAGCCCCTATTCCATTATTTGAAGGGGTTGCTTCTCACATTTTGGTTGCTCTTCAGTCCCATCCATGCTCCTGATCTTTGGGGCATCCAGTGTGGAGGGGAGCGGGCAGGTTGGAAGGCCTACTCATAGGACTGCCCCAGGGCTTGTCCAAGGAGGCCATTAACCAGTCCAAGCAGCGGGCGTTCGAGGGGGTCATTCAGCCCGACTGCCTGCCTCTCTTCTGCGATTACGTTCGCGCCAGGGAGCACGCGGTGTCCACCGGTACACTTGCATTCTTCTGCGAGAGGTGGGCGCCGGAGGGACTGGAGTGCATCATCACCCGCAGCAACCAAATTTTAATTTGATTTGTTTTATGTTCAAAAATTTAATTTGTTAATTTGTCAGTTCTAGTGCCACTTTAATAAGAGGGCACTTGATTTTATGTTTTTCACAAAATAGTTGTATTTTTGTTTTCCCTTTAACATTTGTCTAATTCCATTTTCAAAGGTCCTGTTAAATCTGCTTCCACCACTCTTTCATTCAGTGAATTCTAGATAACAACAACTCGCGGCATAACAATTGTTTCCTCATGTAACCTTTGGTTCTTTTACCAAGCATCTTAAATCTGTGACCTCTGATTACCAACAATTCTGCCACTGGAAACAGTTTCTCCTGATATACTCTATCTAAACCATTCATGATATTGAACACCTCTATGAAATCTCCTGTTAACCTTCTCTGTTCTAAGGAGAACAACCTCAGCTTCTCCAGTCTCTACATATAACTGAAGTCCCTCATCCCTGGTAGCTTTCTTGTAAATCTCATCTGCACCCTCTCCAAGGCCCTGACATACCTCCTAAAGTTTGGTGCCCAGAATTCAACATAATATTCCAGCTGAGAATTAATCAATGATTTATAAAGGTTTAGCATAACTTCCTTGCAACTGTACTCTATTCCTGTATTGATAAATCTAAGGATCCTATCTTGTTTATCAGCTTCTCAACATGTCCTGCCACCTTCACAAATTATGTATATACATTCCAGGTGTCCCTCTCTTCCTGCATCCGCTTTAAATTGTACCATTTATTTAATACTGCCTCTCCTCATTCTTCCCACCAAAATGTATCACTTCTGTGCATCACATTTCATCTGCCATGTGTCTGCCTATTACACCAGTCTGTGTTTGTTCCAGAAGTCTGATACTATCCTTCTCATTGTTCACTACATTTCCCAGTTTTGTATCATCTGCAGACTTTGAAATTATGCCCTGTATACCCACGTCTATATCAGTAATATAGATCAGAAAAAGCAGTGGGCCTAATACCCTCCCCTGGGGGACACCACTGAATACTTCCCTCCAGTCTGAAAAGCAACCTTTCAGCACAACTCTCTGATTTCTATCCTTTAGACTATTTTGTATGCATGCTGCCATTGTCGCTATAATCCTACAGACTTTAATTTCGCTAACAAGTCTATTACAGGGTAATTTGTCAAACACCTTTTGAAAGTCCATATATACAACATCAACTGCACACACCTAGTCAACCCTCTTCAATAATTTCTCAAAGATCAAGTTAGTCAAATACGATTTGCCTTTAATAAATCCGTGCTGCCTTTCATTTATTAGCCCATACATTTGCAAATACAATTTAATGTTGTCGTGGAGTATTGCCTCTAAAAGTTTCCCCACCACTGACCTTAGGCTGACTGGCCTGTAGTTGCCAAGTTTATCCTTCTTCCTTTGATAAACAGGAGTGTAACATTTGCAATCCTCTACTACTCTGGCACCAATTTCCACCCTTACTTCCCTCAGTAACATAGGGTCATCCCATCTGGACTGGGTGAGTTTTCAACTTTGAGCACAGTCAATATTTTAATTATCTCGTCTTTATCTATTATTATCCTTTCCAATAGCACTACTGCCGCCTCCTTTACTGCTACATTGGAAGCATCCTATACCTGCCTCCAAAATAATATCTCCTTTTTGGTCCCTTCCTGTTTTCCCTTTTATGTTAGTTGTTAATCTATCCTCATACTCTCCCATTGCCCTTCTTATTCCTTATTTACATCACCTCTGTTCTCTCTATTTTCAGCTTCAGTCCCTACTGTATTATGAACCTGGCATTTGTCATAAGCTCCTGATCCTGTCTCACTTTAACCTCTCTATATTTATTCACCCAGGAAGCTCTAGCTTTGGATGCAGCTTTCTTTCCCCCTCGACGAATGTGTCTAATCTGTACCCGAACCAATCTCTCTTTGAAGGCCTCCCAATGTTCAATTAGTGTTTTACCTGCAAATGTTTGATTCCAATCCACCTGGGCGAGATTCCGTTTCAACTCACTGAGGCTAGCCCTCCTCCAGTTAAGTATTTTTATGCTTGATTGTTCCTTGTCCTTTTCCATAACTATTATAAACCATGATATTATGATCACTGTTTCCCAAGTACTCCCCCACTGAACCATGCTCCACCTGCCCCACTTCACTCCCCAGAACTAGATCCAGCACTGCTTTCTTCCTCATTGGGCTGGAAACACACTGATCAAGAAAGTTTTTTTTTACAAATTTCATGAATTCCCACCATTATCTTGCCGTTTTCTCTGTTGCTATCCCAGTCTTTAATAGGAAAATTGAAGTCCCCTATTAGCCACTCTGTAGTTCTTTCACTTTTCTGTAAGTTGCCTTCAAATGTTCTCTTCAATCTCTTTAGCACTATTTGGTGCTCTATAGTATAAACCCAATAGCATAATAGTTCATGTATTGTTCTTAACGCTAACACAATAGATTCGGTCTTTGACCCCTTAACTAACTCACCCACCTAGTGCTACAACAATTACTTTGATAATGTAAGGGGGTATAGTATTGTGAGGGGATAAAATACTGTCAACAAAATGGAAGTAGACATTCACTTATATGCATGTAAAGCTCGCTTATAAAACTCACTTACAAATGGGTTTAAAATGGAGAACAGCTAAAAAGCAAAGCTTGCTGGTAAATGCATTGAACTCTAGCACAGACTGATAGTATTGACTGGTAGTCTTGGGAGAGGGATAAGAATGCACCACCCTGGGAAACAAGGTTAATCAACATGTCATGAGAAACTGAGGCAAAGTTGACAGCACTGAACCACACATTCCATAAGACTGACAGGTAGTGGGAGATGGAAAGATTGGGGGAACCACTCTGAGCCAGTCTGATAAGGGTCAATAAATCAATGTAACGTCGCTGATAGCAGTAGGCCAATCAGTGGTTTTGTAGGAGGGTCACACACCTCAGAAAATATATAACTGTAAGTGTAAAACCTCTGTTCTTGGATGGGTCCATCGGAACACTTCCCTTGCATGCTTGAATAAAAACCGGTTGAACCAAGGTTTAGTCTGAGTGATTCCATGGTCGCTATATGGGCGGGCGGGTATCGATTCCTTATATCAGGTAGTCCACCTTGAAGAGAAGTCTTCTTTCGACCCCAACAATAAGGACTGCTACCCCTCCTTTTTTCCTTCTCTAACTTTCCTGAATCCCATGTGGTGACTTGTGCCTGCAGTTCACCAACCTTGTGTAAGAACTATGTCCATTTATGCACATGCACTCCAAATCCATCTTGACTGCCTCGCATTTGTCCCTGTCTGATAACTACTATTTCTGAACTACTCTTTACTCTCGTGCTATTAGCCTCTCCCAGTCCTTTGTGCATCTTGTTTCATCTCTCTAATGTATGCCCATCCTCCAACCAACTTAATTTAAACCCTCTGCCACAGAACTAGTTATCCTTCCCATGACGACATTGGCCCCAGCATTGTTGAGATGCAATCCGAGCATTGTTGAGGTGCAATCCATCCACCTTTACCATGTCCCTCCTGCCCCAGAACTGGTTCCATTGCCCCCAGAATCTGAAGTCCTCCCTCCAGCACCATTTCTCAAGCCATGCGTTAACCTGTCTTATCTTAATATCCCTATCCTCATTAGCACTGTGGTGCTGGAGGAAACTCTTTTGAGTTTACCTGCAAAAACATAAACATTAAAACCATGCCACCCGACCTGGGTGACACAGCAGACATTTTCAAGGCCCCTTTTTTTTTTTAATTTATTTTTTTTTTGGTTTTTTTTGGGGCGCTAAAATCAAATTTTTCCAGTGCCCCCTATAAAAGGGGAGGGGGACACTAAAAGCACCGGCAATGAAAACAAATTAAACTTTAAAACGTAAAATCAAATTAAAATTTGGTTGCCGGGCGTGATGATGCACTCCAGTCCCTCCGGTGCCCACCTCTCGCGGAAGGCCGCGAGCGTACCGGTGGACACCGCGTGCTCCATCTCCAAGGACACCCTGGACCGGATGTAAGAGCAGAAGAGAGGCAGGCAGTCAGGTTGAACGACCCCCTCGACCGCCCGCTGCCTGGACCGGCTGATGGCACCCTTGGCCGTGCCCAGGAGCAGTTGGTGCTGGAGGAATCCAGAGATCACTACCTTTCAGGTGCTGCTCGTTAATTTCCTCCTAAGCTTCTGAAATTATGACTGCAGCACCTCAACTCATCATCTTCCTGTGTCATTGATTCCGTCATTGGACCACTAAATCTGGCTGTTCCCCTACCCCCCACAAAATATTCTGCACTCTCTGTGATGTACATGCCTTGGTTCCACAACCATTAATAACCTTGCCTGACAAAAATCTATCAATCTCAGTTTTGTCAGTTTCAATTGCCCCCCAACCTCAACAGTTTTTTGGGGAAGAGATTTCCAGATTTCCACGAACCTTCATCTGAAGAAATGCTTTCTGATTATCGCCCCTGAATGGCCTGGCTCTAATTTTAAATTTATGCCACTTTGTTCTGGACTCCCCACCAGGTGCAATTGTTTATGTCTATCTACCCTGTCAAATGTTTTAATCATCTTCAACTCCTCAGTTAGATCATCCCTTAATCTTTTATAGTCAAGGGAACACAAACCTAATCTATGCAACCTGTCCTCATAATGTAATCCATTTCTTTTCGGTACCATTCTGGAGAATCTGCATTGCACCCCCACCAAGGCCAAGATATCCTTCCTGAGGTGCTGTGCCCAGAGGTGAAAGCAATACACGAGATGATGTCTAACCAGAGCTCTGTACAGCTGTAACATAATTTCCACCCCTTTTTGTTCCATCCCTGTTGACATAAAGGAATAGGAAGCACAGTTCCAGTTCCATCTGCTTTTATTCTGAAACCTGCTCGGGTCATGCAGTTTTGCAGAATTGGTGTTTAACAAGGCCTTAACAAGGCGAACACAACTTACTCACAAATTGGGAATCCTGCAGTCAACAGCAAAGATACTGTCATCCCATTAACTTGCACTGGATATCAACTGGGCACCTTGGGATAGAATAAACAATTGTAACACTTACAATTCCTGCATACATAGATTTGTATTTCATAACTGAAACTTGTGGCCATTTTCTGCATAAGATTCTACAGAGACAGATCTGAAATACTACAAAACAACCCAATAAAACCTACTTGGACATAGTACTTTGAACAGTCACGACTGAGCTAAACTTTTTTATGATACAGTGCTATCAGTCAATGTATTGGTTTTGTTTATCAGGATCCACCTCATGGCACTGATTAACCAATTGGGCTGTTAGATGTTGTACCTTTAAACCTTTACCCCATTGTGATATCTGCTTGACAGAAACATTACATTGTTTGGATTTTCTTACCCAACTAACTTCTAAAATTAAATTTATATGCTAATTCTTACAAGTTTTGAATTTGAATAAAACACAGTTCTATTTGAATCCAGCACCAACTTTTTCACACAAAGTATTGTGAGAACGTGCCCAGAATTGCTTAGAAGAAAATAAATAACTACTTCATCTAACCCTATCAGCATAGCCTTCTGTTGCTTCCTCCCGCATGGACTTATTTTGCTTCTACTTTAAGGTTTCAATGCTATTCGCCGCATCTACTTCATGTGGAAGCAAGTTCCACATTCTAGCCAGTCTTTGGGTAAAAAGGTTTTTCCTGAATGCTTTACTGGATTTACTAATGACTATCTTACATTTATGAGCCCTAGTTTTGGAATCCTCCACAACTGGAAACATCTTCTCTACATCTACCCTATTAAACCCTTTCATAATTTTAAAGACCTTTATTAGGTTACCCCTCAGCCATCTCTTTTCTAGAGAAAAGAGCCCCAGCCTGATCAGTCTTTCCTGATAGTAATAACCTCTCAGATCTGGTATCATCATTGTAAATCTTTTTTGCAGTTTCTCCAGTGCCTCTATATCCTATTTGTAATATGAAGACCAGACGTGTACGCAGTACTCTGTGTGTGGTCTAACCAGCGTTCTGTACAAGTTTAACTTAAATACCCTGTTTTTTTATTCTGTTCCTTTGGAAATGAACCCCAGTGCTTTGTTTTCATTTTATGGCCTTATAAACTTGTGTTGCTGCTTCTAATGATTCAGTCAACACCTTCGCAGAAGCGTAGGAAAGTATGGGCCTTTCATAGAAACATAGAAACATAGAAATTAGGTGCAGGAGTAGGCCATTCGGCCCTTTGAGCCTGCACCACCATTCAATAAGATCATGGCTGATCATTCACCTCAGTACCGCTTCCCTGCTTTCTCTCCATACCCCTTGATCCCTTTAGCCGTAAGGGCTATATCTAACTCCCTCTTGAATATATCCAATGAACTGACATCAACTAAACATTCATAAGACAAAGGTTCATTACCAACCTGTCCGCACAACACAGTACTGCCTCCTGATTATCAAGATCCATGATGAGGCCCTGGACAACGTGGACCATTTTCCATACTTGGGGAGCCTACTGTCACCAAGGGCAGACGTCGATGACGAAGTCCAATACTGCCTTCAGTGTGCCAGTGCACCTGAGGAAGACTGTGTTTGAAGACCAGGGCCTCAAACCCGGCACCAAGCTCATGGTCTACAGAGCAGTAGTGATACCCGCCCTCCTATATGCTTCAGGGACATGGACTAAGAACAGCAGGTGCCGCAAAGCTCTGTAGAAGTACCACCAATGCTGCCTCCGTAAGATCCTGCAAATCCATTGGCAGGATAGGCGCACCAATGTCAGTGTTCTTGCTCAGGCCAACATGCTGAGCATCGAAGCATTGACCACGCTCGATCAGTTCCGGTGGACGGGCCACATCATCTGCATGCCCGATACTACACTCCCAAAAGAAGCGCTCCACTCAGAGCTCCGAAAAGGCAAGTGAGCCCCAGGCGGGCAGAGGAAACGCTTCAAACATACGCTCAAAGCCTTCTTGAAAAAGTGCAACATCCCCACTGACACCTGGGAATCCCTGGCCTAAGACCCCTCAAACTGGAGGAGAAGCATCCGGGAAGGCACCAAACACCTCGACTCTCTTCGCCGGGAGCATGCGGAAGCCAAGCACAAACAATGGAAGGAACACACGACAACTCGGGCACCTCACCCACCCGTCCCTCCAACCAACATAGGACCCACCTGTGACAGAGACTGTAGGTCCTGCATTGGACTCATCAATCACCTGAGGGTAAGAATTAGTGGGTGAAGAGAATGATAGGAAAAGATGCCAAGTAAGCTAAATGTAAGACACAAGGCAGATTAAAAGAATGCCTCAGCTAAATAAGTCTGGTGAAAGCAGATTGGTCAGCAGGGACGGATCCACAGGTGCACAGAGATATGCTTGTGGAGTGATCTTCACTGATTGTGCAGAGATCATCATCATCATCATAGGCAGTCCCTCGGAATCGAGGAAGACTTGCTTCCACTCTTAAAATGAGTCCTTAAGGTGGCTGAACAGTCCAATACAAGAACCACAGTCCCTGTCACAGGTGGGACAGATAGTTGTTGAGGGAAAGAGTGGGTGGGACTGGTTTGCCCCACGCTCTTTACACTACCTGCGCTTGGTTTCTGCATGCTCTCGGCAATGAGACTCGAGGTGCTCAGCACCCTCCCGGACGCACTTCCTCCACTTAGGGCGGTCTTTGGCCAGGGACTCCCAGGTGTCAGTGTGGATGTTGCACTTTTTCAGGGAGGCTTTGAGGGTGTAGAGAAACCAGCTGCTTAACGCATTAAAATTAAATAAACGAGGCAGTTAGGATAAGCTTGGGAACGGAGACATGCGCAGACAGGGAGATCAGATAACACAACTTGTGATAAGAATGGGAGAGAGATTTTCATTGTGCAGGGAAACCAGCTAATAAATCACTGATTACGGGGCCCACGAACCATCGAAACCATTGTGCGATTAACTTAAAGATCTGTAGGCACACGAAATCTCCTGGAACAAACACAATGTGATCCCTACATAACTGGTAGCAGAATTGTATTTGATTGTGAAGATGGGTGGGAGACATCTTGACTGCTCCTGGGCATGTGCTCGAGAAATAAAGACCTGATATTGAATTTAGACCGATCCGACTAGACTCATTCGAAGAACCAGAAGTGGTCTTGGTTGAAAAGCAACTGAGATAGCGCGGACTCATTTCACCCAGGAGAGGTCCGGTCTCTGAAGTGTTACCTCAACATCATATTAGTGTGGAAGCATGTCTTCCTCGAATCCGAGGGACTGCCTGTAAGAGAAATTTGGCATTCGGGGTACCAGCGGGACAAGGGTTAAAGTGCTGGTTCCTGCAATGGCCCATAAGGAGGTAAAAGGCCTCTCTTCGGCCTTGTACCAAAGCTCCAGAAGTTATCAATTCAATAATATTCCGACAGGATACGATGTGAGAACCTAAACAGACATTGATAAGACCTTGCGAAGAGGCTCGAGGCAACTCACAGGCTCCAAGGAAATGTATAACAAATTCCGACCTAATGAAGTCATTCTAGTCACAGCCTAAAGCGGTCACGAGGGTCTTGGCCTGTCAATCCAAAGTAGCACTAATAAGGTAGTCCAATTAGAGAAGTAGCACTGATAAGGCAGTTCAGTTAGAAATCTAGGGAGGTCTTGTCCGGGAACAGAGGGGTTTTGAAATGTATAAAAGTTGTATGATTGTGCTGTTCGGGGAGCATCTCCACTCACAGGCGACTGTGATAAGAGGTGTTCCTGGACGTTCGTAATAAAGATCGTTATACTTTGCCATCTGTCTCTGTCTGCTAACTTCGAGAATTGCTACGTGGGCTGGTGCGAGCGTTGACCCTCTATATCAGTGGGCCTGCTCGTGGGAGAGGAAGCCTTCCCATCTCCCCCTTACACTGCCTAAGAAGAAAAAGTACAATGTTTACTCCTACGACCATTTAGACTCTTAGTTTCCAAGGAATTTGTGGCCTCCTTATATCTCCGACCAAAATGCACCATCTCATACTTATCTGTATAGAAATTCAGATGCCATTTTACACTCACATTCCACAACTTAATTAACATCCTCTTGAATTGCAGTCTTCCTCAGTAATAACCATACTCCCCAATTTGGTGTCAGCCGCTAATTTAAAATTATACAAATCCTTTGTGTAAATTGTGAACAGCAGTGGTCGCGGCATCGATCCCAGTGAAACAACATTTCCCACCTTCTGCCACTGATTAACTGGAGGCATCAGAGTGGAGAGAAGAGAGTGGAGGAGTGGGAGAGTGTGGAGATTGGAGGGGAAATTTCAGAGGGGAGGTGGGGAGTGGAGGGGAGGGAAGGGAAGAGCGAAGGGGAGGGAGAGAGAGGAGAGGGGATGGGGAGACGGTAGGGGAGAGTAGAGAGGGAGAGTGAGAATGGAGTGGATGAGAGAGTGGTGTGGAGGAGAGAGTGGCGAGCTGGAGTGAGCGAGTGGCGGGTATAGGTAGAGTGAAAGAGAAGGAGATTGACGGGGAGGGAGAGAGGGGAGAGGCAAAGTGGTGAGTGGAGGGGATAGGTCGAGTGGAGGGGAGGGAGAGAGTAGAGAGGGAATGGGTGATTGGAGGTGAGGGAGCAAGTGGATGGGGAGGAGATAGTCTGGAGGGATGGGAGGGGAGGGCAGGGCAGCAAGATGAGGAGACGGAGGGGAGGAGAAGGAGAGGAAGGAGAGAGTATGGAGGAGAGACATTGAGAAGAGGGGAGGGAAGAAGGAGGGAGAGCGGAGAATGGAAGGGATGGGAGAGAGAGAATCGAGGGTAATAGTGGAGGTGAGGGAGAGAATGGAGTGAAGGGAACAAGGCGCGAGTTGAAGGGGAGAGGACAGAGTGGAAGGGAGGGAAGTGAGGGGAGGGGCAGCATGTAGAGGAGGGAGGGGAGGGGACAGGGAGAGAATGGGGAGGGAGGGACAGATTAGAGGGGAGGGGAGGGGCAGCATGTAGAGGAGGGAGGGGAGGGGAGGGAGGGGACAGGGAGAGAATGGGGAGGGAGGGGACAGATTGGAGGGGAGGGAGGGGAGGTCAGCAAGTGGAGGGGAGAATGGAGTGGAGGAGATGGGAGGGGACAGAATGGATGGGAAGGGAGGGGAGGGAGAGGACAGGCAGAGAGTGTATGGGGAAGGAAGGAGAGTGGTGGTGAGGGGATGGAGACAGTGGAGGGTAGGAGTGGAAGGGAGGAAAGAATGGAGGGTAGGAATGGAGGGGATGGATACATTGGGTGGCGAGGGGAGGGAGAGAATGGAGTGGAGGGGATGCAAAATCGACAAGGAGAGATTGGATGGGGAGGGGATGAGGGGATGGGGGTGGGAGGGTGCAGAGGGCAGGGGACAGAAGAAAGGGGAGGGGGAAGAATGGATTGGAGGGGAAGGGGAGGCGACACGGAAAGAGTGAATGGGAGGGAAAAATCTTTCATGTGGTATTTTACAGAAGGCAGTGACCTGGGTATTGTAAAATGGCTCCAATAGATATCATAGAATCATAGAAATTTACAGCACAGAAGGGAGGCCATTTAGGCCCATCGAGTCCACGCCGGCCAACAAAGAGCTATCCAGCCTAATGCCACTTTCCAGCACTTGGTCCGTAACTCTGTAGGTTATGGCACTTCAAGTGCACATCCAAGTATTTTTGAAATGAGGTGAGGGTTTCTGCCTCTACCACCCTTTCAGGCAGTGAGTTCCAGACCCCCACCGACTTCTTGGTAAAGAAATTTCCCCTCATATCTCTTCTAAACCTCCAACCAATTAATTTAAATCTATGTTGCCTGATTGTTAACCCCTCTGCCAAGGGAAACAGGTCCTTCCTAACTACCCTATCCAAGCCTCTTATAATTTTTTACACCTCAATCACGTCTCTCCTCAGTCTCCTCTCTCCCAAAGGAAATATATACCCAGCATCTCGAATCTTTCCTCATAGCTAAAATTCTCCAGTCCAGGCAACATTCTTGTAAATCACCTCTGTACCCTCCCTAGTGCAATCACATCTTTCCTGCAATGTGGTGACCAGAACTGCGCACAGTAGTCCAGATGCAGCCTAACCAGTGTTTTATACAGTTCAAGCATAACCTCCTTGCTCTTGTATTCCATGCCTCGACTAATAAAGGCATGTATTCCATAACCACCTTATCTAACTGGCCTGCTACCTTCAGGGACCTGTGGACATGCACTCCAGGGTCCCTTTGTTTCTCTGCACTTGTCAGTGTCGTACCATTTAATGTGTATTCCCTTGTCTTGTTTGACCTCGCCAAATACATTACCTCACACTTCTCCAGATTGCATTCCATTTGCCACTGTTCTGCCCACCTGACCAGTACATTAGTCAAGGTATATCAGTCTCCATACTGGTAGCCAGAGTTGAAATCCACAAAAACATTAAAACAGCAGACAAAATAATTTAAATGCAGCTTATATCAATGTGGTTTGCTGAGTCCCTTAGGCCCTATTTATATCCTATTTATATACATGCTGCAGGACGTGCTAAGTATCTCTGGAATTTTCTGTTACTGCTCAGATTTCCTGCTTCCACAGTATTTTGCCCTGAAATGTATCCCTGATTGACTGAGACCTGTACCTGTTACAGACTCCCTCAGACCGGGCCTGGAATGTATCCCTGATTGACTGAGTCCTGTAACTGTTACAGACTCCCTCAGACCCCGGCCAAGTCCCTAAAGATACACTTTTAATCACTCATGGCTGATGGCAATCCTGTCATGTATTTATTCGCACAAACATTTTTTGTAGCTGAAGACTATGCATTCCTCTCACCATACTTCAAAGCTAGCCTGTTTATATTGGGGTGTCTATTGCTCCATGATACAAATAAGTTTGACTATTAACCCTTTAACTCTCATCAGTGTCCTACATACAAATCTACAGGATGTCCAACATACACCATCACTGAAAGTTAAAATTGCCCCCAGTGTAAATCCCTCTCAATCTTATTCAGGCACTGTTGGACCCCTGCTGTATTGTAAAGCCACTTAACCTCACTCTATTCATGGGACAGGGACTGTATATTTAACTTCTGTGCAATCATGTACAATGGGTGATAGTGAATCGGCTGCCTAATTACATCTTTCCTGTTTTTTATTTCCATTGGCTGCCGATTCGCCATCATTGGTTTTACACTATAGCTCGGAGGCAAATTGACCTGGGAGTGTAAATCAGGAGCGATGGCTTGATCTGTACAAACCTGGCATCCTATTTGACCCTGACAGGAGCTTCCGACCACATATTTGCACCAATCACTAAGACTGCCTACTGCCACCTTCATATCATTGCCCAACTCTTAGGCGGGGGCATTATTACAGGGCACCTTTGTCGTAAGCATGTGTTTTAGATATTGGGCAATCTGAGGCTATTCCACCATGGGGGGCATTATTACAGGGAGCCTTTGTCCTCACCTGAGTACTACACACAGACACTTTGCAATGAGTGGCATTAGCTTAGCGATCAGGTGCGGAAAGCCTGGCTGCTTTTCTTTCTTTTGCGCAGAGAGACTGAGGCCAATGATAATCGCATGTCACTCAAACACGACTGGCTGGGCTTCCTCTGGTCCATAATGTGCAGTGTCAGGCCAGGGGCTGTATTGACTCACTGAGGACTCCACTGTGACGGTGATTCACTGCGTATACCTGTTCACACCAGGTATGTCACATCTTCCAATCCCTTTAACCGTTATCGCAGGCCTGTCGTTTCAGTGATTACAAATAACCTCCATGCTGGCCTTGATGTGAAATCCCTGCAACTGATCTACCAAAGGCCCATTGTATCTCCCATTAGCTTTAAGGCCTCAACTGACAGACTTCAATCAATCCATCCATCATTATCATAGAGTCCCTCGGAATTGAGGAAGACTTGCTTCCACTCTTAACATGAGTTCTTAGGTGGCTGTACAGTCCAATATGAGAAATACAGTCTCTGTCACAGGTGGGTCAGATAGTCGTTGAGGGAAGGGGTGAGTGGGACAGGTTTGCCACACGCTCTTGCGATGATGCAGCCCTGCTTGACCCCGGTCTGGACATGGATTGGGTCTGTGACGGATCCATTTGTAAGGATCACCCATCACCCCTGTGTTCACTGACCTACATTGGATTCCAATCTGGAAATGCCTCGATTTTAAAATGTTCAGCCTCATGTTCAAATCCATCGATAGCCTTACCCTCTCCCTATTGCTGTAACCTCCACTAGCCTGACAACCCTCCAAGATCTCTGCGCTCCTCCAATTCTGGCCTCTTGCAATTCCCCAATTTTAATCACTCCACCATTGATGGCCGTGCCTTCAGCTGTTCTTAGCTTACATTTGCAGTTGAGTTTAATGGAAAGATGGGAGAGAGTCCTTGTTTATAAAATCCACAATGCTATTAGCATTTTTGTGGCATTATCTACCGGCACTTGTACTTTCAGGGATTGGTATGACTGACCTGTTAGACATCTGTCATCATCCACACTCAAAGAGTGGTGAGAATGTAGAACTCGCTACCACAGGGAGTGGTTGAAGCGAAAGGTATTGATGCATTTAAAGGGAGGCTAGATAAGCATATGCGGGAGAAGGGAATTTAGGGTAATGCTGATAGATTTAGATGAGAAAAGACGGGAGGAGGCTCGAGTGGAGCATAAACACCGGCATAGCCTGTTTCTTTGTTGTATATTCCATGTAATCTTTCTATCAAGTGAATGTTTCCATTCCTTCCCCTTTCCCCCACATTACATTATATCTTGTTGTGTGCAGCATTCTGTGCACTTTGAAAGCACATATCATTTACAAACTCACACACTGGATTCATTCTTTTGAGCAGAGGCGCAGAAATAATCGGGGACTAGAATATCCAGGGTTATCACAGGACCTGATTTGGAGATCACTGCCAACCTAGATACACATATATGTGTGTTTTCTAAGTTTCAAGTGAATTTCTTAAGGCAGAAGCTTTGAAGATCAGTTGTGTCTGTATCGGATGGTCATTATCGATGATTCCAAACAGCTAGGACTCCGATCACTGCGGTGAGAGATGGGAGAGAGTTTCACTGATTGCCGCTGCCTGTTGGAAACACTGTTTACAGCAGGAATATATTGTCTGATTGCTACTTCCAGCAAAAATATAAATGCTCAGTCTACGGAATTAGCAACCAGTGGGAATCTCCCGCAGCCCATGCAGGGATTTAATGTTGTCAGGAATCTCCTCGCCTGCATATGATGCTAGTGCGCAGCCCAATTTGCTCTTAATAAGAATCTACTATTATTGTGGTTTTGTGTGTACACGCCAGAGGGGCTTTGTACACTTGGGTCAGTTGCAGCGGAGGGAAAAACGCGTGCACTTTAAACTGTGCACGGTTGAAATGTGGTGCATGGGCATTTTGTGTGTCGATGTGGGAAAATGCGCACTTTTGGCAATGTTGTATTTTTTAATGTTGTGGGCATTTCTCTGCGTGTGGATTTGTGTGTGACCCGTGTTTATGTCTGAGTGTGTGTGTAACAGCTTGTCAAGGCTTATCGAGTCAAGGTCTTCGGGGATTTGGAAATATTTGGGAATTTCTGTCAACATCGCTAGTAGCTCTTCAAACATAAAAGAGTCAAATATGTAGCATGTGACTGGAGTTCAATGTTGCACAGACCCTCCAGCAGTGGCAGGTTCCCTTTCCCCGAGGACATTTATGAAGCAGTTGAGTTTTTTTACTTCAACCTTTCTCTTAATGAATTTCTGGCATTGGCCACACATTGACAGATATTATTAAATTCTGTTTCAGCATTTTCCCTGGTGGGATTCAAACCCACAGACTCTGGGTTGCTAGCATGGTACTATAACCACTAATCTCCCGCACCCTTCTGTCAAGGGAACTCAGACTGACCCCTGCTCCTTGCATTCTGGAGATGTCTCTGTTGTAGCTTTTCCAGCAACATTTCCCTCATTTGTGATGATAGACTCAGAACTAACTTGTTGTCAAATGATTGAAGCTCTCTGAAATAGATGTCTCTTAATAAAGTTTATTGTCTAAACTGATCATTGCTTTAAAGATCAGTCTCAATCCAACAGTTCAGTCTAAACTGAATCTAAATTTACTTTAACTTCATTACTTAACAGGCAAAAGCTAAAGGTTACTATTACTACAATATAATAAGAAATCAATAGGAGTATAACGTTAGCAGACCTCAGGACCGTCTAATTAACCCTTTCCTTACACCAATCGACAACGATACAAACACTGCTCCATATGCATAATTGGGTTTTCAATCTGTGTCAACCTCGCTCAGCAGACCGTGCTAGCTACATGTTCACTGTTCTGATTTTGTGTTATAGTTTGTTAGAAGGTACATGCAATATAATGTACACAATGGTGAGATCAAGATTATTGCTCTTCGCTGGCACTCACTTCAATATTTAAGTTTTTAGATTGTTAAATGGTGCAATTTAAGAGGTTCAGCATTTGCATAACCATCGGTCACATAAGGAGAGAAATAAGGAAAGAGTTTCGCAGTGAATGTGTCAATATAAGTAGAGAGATGAGACATATCATCAGCATTGTAAAATGACACCTGTCCTCCCTCGTAGTCCAGGTAAACTCCGATGGTCTTGGGTTTCACACTCAATGCAAGAATCTCATCGGCCTCATACTCGTTTCCATTTGTCAAAGACAGAGTCCAATATCCATTTTCAGGGAGATGACTGATCTCTCCCTTCCTATTGGCTGACTCTGTGGCCACACCCACAATCCACTCAAACTTGTCCTCCACCTGCACCTCCCAGTAGTGTTTCCCTGATGTGAATCCCTCTGATCCCAGCACACTGGGACTCATATCGAAACTCCCTCGATTAACATACAGAAACCAGTCTTTTCTGTCACTGAATTTTACGCTGGCCTTGTCCTCAGACAGGATGAGCCGAGGAGATGCTGTGTTTGGATCGAAAATCAGTGGTGCTGGAACTTGGAAGAAATAAAAGGAGCAAAGTTAAAAGCTTCACACACTCAAGCGGCTATTATTTTATCTCTGCGTAATTGTTAATGTGCGCATAGGTCATCCTCATTTAAGCGCAAATGCCACTTTTCAGTCATAAATACATCTATTTCATTCACATGCGTGGGGAGAGAAATTCCTCTTGGCGATCGTGTAGAATGAGTGGTGTCTTATTGGCCACCAGTTATACCCCTGACTGCTGTTCAATTCCATTGTGGTAAAAATTCCTCTTGGTGTTTGCACAAATCGGGCGGTGTCACAGTGACCCCCTGTTACAAGCCCGCTCATTTTTCCGTTGTCTTGAAGTCAATGGAATGGAATATCAGGCACTTAATAAAATGGGCAGCCAATCAGAAACATCATAGTTTGTGCTACTGCCCTTTGACTGCAATGTACGAATTCCAATTTCTTAATTCGCCTTAGGGTGGAAATTGGCCCTGGTCAGTCGGCACCCATTGTATCAACCTGCCATGACACGGCATGCCTGAAGGTGAATTCCATTGACTGCAATGACTGGATATTGGGCTGCACCATCACATGTGATCTACGTTATCGCACAGGATGAATTTCTACCCCAAAGTGTGTTAAACGCTAATTGTTCTATTTCCCTACATCCTGCGGGAGTGAAATTGAACTTGGCTTGAGACTGAAGCAGATGAAATGTCTCCTGCCCTTTATACCACATGGCTGTTGTTCATTTCTATTGAGGTATAACAGGCAAACAATCTGATACCACCTCCCGGTGTCCAATCTCACCTATCATCCTCAGGAGCACAACATTCAAATCCAATGTATGTTGCGGGTGCTAGAAAATCACTTTACTGCATCATTGTGAATGCAACGGCGTAAAAATCTGGCTTGGGCTTTAGTACAACAGGTGTGATATCACATCAGCGTAAACACTGCGCCTAACATTGAGCTCCATCGACTTCAATAGACTGAATATCGGGCGGTGAGTTTTACCGGCACCGCATGCGATCCTGCGCGGTTTGCACAATCACTCAGGATCATTCTCCAACTTCCTCCCCCTGCCACATTTCCAAGTAGGCACTGCTTGCGGGAATCTCGCCTGCCAGCAGCTATTCTTGGGCATCGCACCGTGAATTGTGAATACTCTGTGCAACAGCTGAAGTTCCCCTCTACCAATGCGTATTAGCAGAGAAAGTACTCTCCATACACAATCCTCCAGCTTCAGGGGTTTATGACTGAAAAGTGGCATTTGCGCTTAAATGAGGATGACCTATGCGCACATTAACAATTACGAAGGTAAACTTGCGCAAAACATAAAAACGGATAGTAAAAGCTTTTACAGATATATAAAACGGAAAAGAGTGACTAAAGTAAATGTTGGTCCCTTAGAAGATGAGAAGGGGGATTTAATAATGGGAAATGTCTGAGACCTTAAACAATTATTTTGCTTCGGTCTTCACTGTGGAAGACACAGAAACCATGACAGAAATTGCTGGTCACAGGAATGTGG